>NW_025917011.1:110000-142500 GCF_022379125.1 Scophthalmus maximus | reverse complement strand
CATTCTTAGAGATGTGTTCGGCTATTAATACAAAATAAAACGCCAGGATTTTTCAAGTGTGAAATTTGAGAGAAATGGGACATTACTTAAATGAAAGCAACATAATAGTTTGTTTTTTAATTAAAAAAAATATATAAATGTTCTCTGAGATGACATCAGGGTGTGAATGGAAGTCCGGAACCCTAATGAGAGATTAATATGTCAACATAATAATAACTTTGCTTCATGTACACTGTTATTGTTGGAGTCACCTGTTGATTCGCTGATGGATCAATCAGTCAATCACAAAACGTCATGAGCTATCTATCTGTGTGTGGGAGTGTGTGTGTGTGTGTGTGTGTGTGTTTGTGTGTGTGTGTGAACAGTGACAGACATGGCGTCCGCTGACAGCCCAGCTCGTCTTATCTTCTCTGCAGGAGTGACGTTAGAGAGGCAGAAGGGGGAGGGGGGGGCAGATAAAGAGATAGAGGAGTGTGTGTGTGTGTGTGTGTGTGTGTGTGTGTGTGTGTTTCTCTTTTCAACACACACTCTTCACATGTTCTTCACTTTTGTTTCTCCTCTTCGATGCCCGGCCGCTCCCCGACACCGCGACCTCCTCCACTCTTCACCGTCCCGTTGGTTGTTTCTGACGCTTGTGATGTCACAGCTCAACACACACACACACACACACACACACACACACTCTGACCACGTACATAGTAAAGTGACTTTACCTGGTGGTTGACTGTTTCAGACTCTCTCATCATGTAAATGCAAAACTTGAAGAAATCGTTTTTAAAAAGCTGCTACATGAGGAATTTCTGTGAGATTATTGCATCTTTGTCTTTCTCGTTCCTCATAAAAACAAATACAACCAGGAAAAACATTAGTAATCTTTATGTACAGAGACAAAGTCCTTCACGAGGCAACAACTAAAACAAACAAGTCTAAAATCTTTAAAAGACAACAGTTACAAATGCTCATAAAGACGATTCAAAGAAAATAAAGAAATCTCTTCAGAAGGAACCAACTCACGGAGTCTTGAATCTCTTCGTCCCGTGAGTCTTCAGACTGTCTGGTTCTGGGAGACGAGCAGAGAGACGAGCTGAACGGGACGAGAGCTGGACGAGGTGATGTGAGACGGAGAGATGACAAGAGGCTGGAGCAGGAGGAGAGGAGATGAGGTAAGAGACTCGTGGGAAAGAGATGAGAGAGAGTGACGAGGAGGAGGAGGAAGAGGAAGAGTGATGAGAGAGGGAGAGAAACAACATGAATCTTCAGGTGACCAGGTGGATTCATAAAAATCATCCTGCAACCTTTTCTCTTCTCTTGTTCTTCAGCACCTGCTGCTGCACATGTGACATTAAGAACAACAGTCGACAGTAATAATAAGAATCTGTTGAAGGAAACATGAACCAATGTTCAAATATGTTCTTTCTGAAACAGTCAGAACACAACGCAGTGACGTATGTCCGAGCATGTTCCTGATTACCCCTGACCCCCTGGGGAGGTCCACGGATTATTTCCAGAAATCAATCAAATTTCAAAAACAATACGAAATTGCACATATTAGGTATAATTAGATTTAAAGAAACATTTAAAATCTAAAATTAAAACGTGCAAATATAAAAATATGTCATCAACACTGATTTTTTTGCCCCCACTTGACCCCGAGGGGATTATGACGGATTGGCGACAGTTTCAGTTGCAGCAGTTTGATTTACAGCGACGCAGGAAGCACATTGTTGAAGGGTTAACCCTTTCCACATTCATGGTTCCCAGAGGATAAATACTAACGATGTGATGAAGCTCTGACTTTTTCCTGCAGCGCCACCAACTGGTCAATGTTTCCACTCTGTGAAATGTCTCAATGGATGTTTTGTGCAGACTCATGATACACAGAAGATGCAACATGATAACTTCTTCTGTAGCTTCAGTGACTTCATATGATTGTAACCAACTCTCACCCTGTTTTTTAATTAAAGAACAGAAGAACAGATATGTTTGCATGTCACACACAGTATACCTATATTATAAAATCCATCATCATGGTAGAATCATAACTGGACATGTTGGGAGTCACTGTCTGTAAACTCAGGATCACTGTTCCCATGATGCATCACTGTCTTTGATTAGATCGGTGATATCGTGTTCTTGTTTATAAGAAACGATTCGAAATGAAGTTGAAATGTCACAAAACAAAACGCTGTGAAACAAAAAGAAAGAGAAATCTTGGAGAGAGATTAGTGAACAACAGCACTTTCATGTCAGGTCAAAAAGTTGCATTATTCTTAATAAATCTTCCTGCAGAGACGAAACTTCTACAACTCATGACACAAAAACAAACACAGAAATGTGGATTGTGAAATAAACCTCAGATTAGAGCAAATTTAATCTGAGCTGATGTTTGGACGCGAAGGTGAAGCGGAGCAGCTGACACTTGTTTCTGTTTATTTCTGTTCCACAAGCATCAAAGAGGAGACGAACGTCTGAGACACTTTTTTCTTCATTTTTCTTCATTTTTCTTTCATTCTTTCATTTTTTTTCTTCTCTCGCTATCTCCGTAACTCGGGGAACATGGAAGCCGCGTGACCCAGGATGATTTATGGAGACGTTTCTTTTCTCTCTCCTTCCAGTTAAAGTGGATGACTGGTATGTGGAGAGACTCTGGAGAGGCCTCCCCCCTCCTCGCAGGCCATTAGGCCTCCCCCCACCTCCCCCTGCGGAGAGAGGCAGATAAGGGAAAATTGAAAATGGAGAGGAAAGGGAGGGAGAGAGAGAGACATCACCATATCCACAGGCAGAGCTCTTGTTCTGCTCCACTATCTCTCGCTCTCTCCCTCCTTTGAGCTTGATTAGCCGCCAAGCTTAAGAGGCTTGTTATCAACGTGGAGACGATGGAAGTTCATCGGCCGCAGGACTTGACTGATGGAGACGAGGATGGAGGCTTGTTCTGCATGTGTGTGTGTGTGTGTGGAGGAAGTGGCGTATATCTTTTTGACTGATGTGGAGCCACGGTAGAATGCGGTCAGCTCATTCGTATCCGGGGCCGTTGGGACTCCAACATGTCTGCCGGCTGGTTCAGTTCTGTGGTCGGGGTCAACTTCATCTCAACTCTTCATCTCAGAGGAAACATTCGAAACCTTCTGGCTCAGAATCTGAAACTCTGCAGCAATAAGTGTTAATCTGCCGTATCTCATTCAGAGAAGAGCAGCAAACACCTACACATTTTTTGGGGCTTTGCAAAATGACCATTATGACATTATTATTATTATTATTATTATTATTATTATTATTATTATTATTATTATTATTATTATTATTATTATTGTTGTTGTTGTTGTTGTTGTTGTTATCATTGTTGTTATATTATCATTATTGTTGTTATTATGGAAGAGAAAACCACACCTCGCCTTAGAGGGTAAAAAAGAAAGATGGCAGACGATCAAAGACGCCACTGACTTCCCAAACCAGCGAACATCTTTGAACGCAGACAGATGCTTCGTCTCTCACAACCACCTGTTGTCATGAGACCAAAGTTCTATCCTCAAGTCACATAATGACAACTGAGAAAACTACTGACGACATGAGACGTGGTGGGACGCGCTGGACTCTTCAGTCAAACAACTTGTAGTAACTGATAGAGGCGATTTCATCATTGTGATGATGAGGAAAGGCCGAAGCAAACAATGAAAGGATGGAGATGATAATCCTCATCATAAAACCGGTGGACTGACAATAACACAGATGGATTACTAACATTACTGACGACGTGTCGTGGCTTCACATCTCGTTTTTATTTCAGTTGACTTCTGTAACTTATTTTTTTGTAACTCAAACGATCGGTTCCTACAAAGTGAGTTGTACAGTTTCCGTGTCACGAGCAGTTGCTCACGGACGGACCAGAAGTTGGTCCATCGACTGGACGAACATTGTCTCTTGGTGTTTTGTGTCTGAGGCCTCGGCCGGCGACAGGACGGTGTAAACATTCCCAGCCCTCAGAATCTCTCTGTCTGCCGGGGGTGATGCATCTGTCCGGCCCGTTTGTTTACTGGCCGAAGAATGTTAAGAATATATAGGCTTCAGAGCGTGTGTGTGTGTGTGTACGTGTGTGTGTGTGTGTGTGTGTGTGTGTGTAATTACTTGCCCATGTGACTTTTGTGCACTTAAAATAGAGAGTGTGAGGGGCCAGAGGGGCACCCGGGGGGGCGGGGTCACAAGTTTTGTTTCCTTTTGTATCGTCGTAATGTTTGTAATGATCCAGTCGGTTGTGGATCTGGTGAATATTGCTCGCTGTTTAGTCTACCAATCACCACGGTGACAAAGAGTCTAGGGTTTGGGGGGGTGGGGGGTTGGAGGTAGAGGTGGAGGTGGTGGTGGGGGGTGGGGTCTGGTGGGTCGGGGTAGTTACTGGTGGCGACTGTGAGTTCTCTAATTGTGACACCGCTGGTTGCTGCCCTGGATGGATGACTCCTCCACCCACAGGAAATGACTAATTTCAAATTAAGACGAAAAACAGAAAAAAGAGTTTCCTAAACAACACAGACAAAGTGCTTCCAAGTGTCACAGTGAACTCTGAACAACACTCGTCTGAAATCTTTTATTTCTAAAAAGACAAGCTCACGTTTTATTGATGCTCTGATATTTAAAGAAGTAATTGTTCAGTCATATTTCTCCTGTTAATGAATTTCAGTGTAAAATCAATGGGGACAAAAGCCACAGTCTAGATTCTGTCAAAATTAATTCTGAAGTTTATCAGAAGATTTCGAGGCTTCGGACAACGACACAATTCAAAACTTTCCCCAGGAACCAGGAACCAGGACCAGGGTCTAAATCAAGTTCCAGGAGAATCTGTTTTCCCACAAAGAGTTTCCAAATTGTTGTGTTGTACTTTTAGAAAATACAGGAAGTTTTGGGGCGGGGCTTTTAGCACTGAAGATGCCTGATTGGTCGAGTACTTTGAGTCAAGCTTGTCGGATGTTTTAAATACGTTGTGTATTTAAAACAATTTGAATCACAATTTGAATCTGCATGTTGTAGTGTTACTCGATATATGTGTCATCATTGTTGTGTAGTCTTCTGCATTACTGCCGCCTGGTGGACGGGAGTGGAACAGCTTGTTTGTCTTTGGACAAGGAACCTTCACTTCTGTCACATGAATCACAAACACATACTACTTCATTTTAAATTCTTACTCATGGATCATAACAGCTGGACAAACACAAGCTGGAGAAATGAGGATGAATATAAAAGTATAAACAACTTTGACCTTGAGTCTTCGACTGTCTGATGTTATTAAACACAAGGTGAAGGTTTGTTTGTCAGTGATGATCATCTGACAGACAATCAAACTCAGAGATTATAATTAATATGTTAATATTAATTATGGATAAGCCGACACTGCTTTAACATGTTAGTAAGTTTTATACTATTTGAAAATCTGGAACAGCATTAAATTACATTTGATATTATCAAAGGTTGTGGATAAAATCAACTGTGATAAAATCTGAGTTCACAACATTAAAATGCAGTTTGTGCCGTGTGTGTTGTGTGTTGTGTGTTGTGTGTTGTTAGGCAGCGAGTGTGTAGCTCCATTAATCCTGTAACACACATTCGTCTCAGTTGTCTGTGAGTTCTTCGTCATTGAGGACGCAACTTGTTTTTTTATCAAACCTCTTTGGTTTGATTGGAAACTTCTGATTTGCCTCAAAACTGACAAAAACAGCTGTTCAAAAGTAATCACAGAAATATTAATGTGATTAGTTTGTCTAATCAATATAAAACTGTGATTTTCATTACTTTAGAAAATAGTTTACTATAAACTACAATTTTTTTCCGCAGAGACATTTGTTGATCAATGATGAAAAAATTCTATTCAATCATTAATTAATTTTTTGAAATCATTGAAAATTGTTCTATATCATGATGCTGGTGCTTTTTATGTGTGTGTGTGTGTGTGTGTGTGTGTATCAACACTAACAACAGAGCAGATCCACTGCGGAGCAGCCTGGACCCTCAGTGCTGCCCCCCAGTGGAGGAAACTGTAGCTGTAACTAAAGATGCTACAGTTTGAAATAATTATTTAAACAATGAATATTTGTCTGTAAAATACCAGAAAATATAAATCTATTACAAGTTGTGACGTCTTCAGAGGTAAAGATGTTAAAGAAATGTTTCCTTTTGGTAAACAACTTAAACAACAATAATGACACATATAAGTGTAATAAGTTATCATAACGTATGAAGCATGAGGGGGTGAGTGATGAACAGATGTAGATTAGATGATGCTGCCCGTGTGTCTCCTATCTGAATGACAAGGTTCAGTAATCAAAGAATTTGTTGACCCTCACCCCCCCCTCCCCTCTCTCTCCTGCCGCCTCCCATCACTCTCTCGTTTGTCTGCGTGTGTGTGCGTGTGCGTGTGCACAGCACCTTGTCAACAAAAAACATACATAGGTGTGAAATCTGAATTTAAGCTTTAAACCAGTATAAACTAAGCATTTTCTAAAGTTCTCTCCATAGTTCACACCGGTGAGATCTCAATAAAAGAAAAAGAATAACGTGCAAACCAGTTTTAAAAAATCATGCACATCAATTGAGAGTTTCCATTCTTTGTTCATGTTATTTTTTGGAGATAAAGTAAAGAAGCAATATGAAGTTTCATGTTGATCCCTGAATATTACAGTGAAGAAGTTATTTTACTGAACCCTCCAACAATAAGTGGATCAGCTGATTGTACAGTTACTTTCTCTTACAGTAACCAGGTAGACTTAGTTTTTCTAAATGACCACAGAGAGGTGGATGGACCCATGAGGTAAGAGGTCATGAGGTCAGAGGTCAGAGGTCAGACACACTGGTCATGTGATTTGTTTGTTCCAATAATCTCCCCACACTTCAAACCTTCCTGCATCTTTATCTTCCTTCTAATGTGTGAAAGGTATCATAATAAGTTAATACGTTTTTATAATACGTACATATGTATGTATGTACATTTAATATACAAAACAAAATCTGTGACTATAGCACAGAGATATGATGCCAAAAGTTATTGCTATTTAGTTTTTTTTTATTTTAAGAACCATGTACAATATGTATATTAGCAGAGTTAGCTTCATGCTCATTTTCATTCGCATTTCACATTAAAAACAAAGACTCCTAATTATGACGAAAGCTTTGGAACTGATTTCATTTGTTTTGTTGTGTTTGAAACTCATAACGCTGCCGTCACTTTACTAACCCCTCACCCCTAACCCTAGTTTAATGAATGAGAAGAAATTAAAAAACTGTCAGAACAGCATTGAACAAACTACACACACACACACACACACACACACACACACAGAATGTGTGTGTTAGTGGTGATGTGTTCCCAGGACACACACACACTTGCATTTGCACATTTTTCAATCATTTTCATTGAAATGCGTCGACGCTCGTTTGGTTCCAGAACTGTGACGATGTTTCCGTGGACGTCAGCGCCACCCAGAGGTTTGATCAAGACACTGAACGTCTGCTGAAACCAGAGCAGGAATCTACCACTCACACAACAACACACACACACACAGCCTCAGATTTTAATAGACACGAGACACTACGATCACAGAGGGATCAGATAAATCTTGTCCCTTTGCCCCCTGATCTCTGCCTCCCCTACAGACACACACACACACACACACACACACACACACACACACACACACACTGACACACACACTTGCTGCACCATCACCAACCTCTACCTATCCGTCTCTCCCTATCAGCTGCTCCCTGCTGCCGGTGTTCTGAGAGGTCAGAGCTGTTTGTTTGCTCGGAGGCCCGTCGTCTGATAGCGTGTGTCGGACGACGCCTCCCCCGCCGCCTCATCTTAACCTGGGCCGTTATCAGACGACTCCCCAGATCCAACGTGTCTTTTAAAAGGAAAACTTCCCCAGGAAATTATGGACCGACTCAGATAGACGGTGATTCTGTCTGTCAAGGTGGAAACTCAGGACAGACGAAGACGCTCAGACACATTCCAGGTTCAAATCCATCTCATGACCTCATGAACTCCACCTCAAATACATTTATACTAAGTCCAGGAATTAATATCATTATGTCCACACACATTTTCTGCTGTTGTTATATATACTTTTCCTTTGTTTATTTTTTATCCCTTTTCTTCTTTCTCTCTTCTTAATTCTAATTAGCATATTAGCCTCCTATCGTGCTAAACTACCAGGTGAAGAAACTAACCCTAACCCACTACCAAGAGAAACTCACGTCTTTCAGTTTTTGTAAATTAATTGTTTTGAAATAATCAAACGAAGGAAGAGCTAAATAAGAAAATACAGTAAAATATTAAAGAAAAGGAAAAAAAATCTAAGAACAATCGATCATCAGTTTTATCAGGCTCTTAAATCTTTTCAAAAATTAAACAATAACTTCACTTGAGTTAAAGTCTGTTTAATATTTATAAATGATAAAAAAAATTCACCATCTGACACGGATCCTGTTTTGCTGCTTACTTCAGCACAGAGTCGTCGCCTGGTCGTCCATGAAGCTCGGGAGGAAAGAAAGAGAGAACGAGAGGAAAACACTGTGATGAAATGACCCCCCCCAACCGAACTCTGGAGGGGGGGGGGGGCAACCACCTGATTAAGCAACATGGAGGAAATGAGAGAAGAAAAAAGAGTGGGTGGGTGAATGGAGGTTGGGGGGTTCTGTACGTGTGTGTGTGTGTGTGTGTGTGTGTGTGGTGGGGGGTTCTGTACGTGTGTGTGTGTGTGTGTGTGTGTGTGTGGTGGGGTTTTCTGTACGTGTGTGTGTGTGTGTGTGTGTGTGTGTGTGTGTGGTGGGGGGTTCTGTACGTGTGTGTGTGTGTGTGTGTGTGTGTGTGTGCGTGGGTGTGTGTGTGGTGGGGGGTTCTGTACGTGTGTGGTGGGGGGTTCTGTACGTGTGTGTGTGTGTGTGTGTGTGTGTGTGGGTGTGTGTGTGGGTGTGTGTGTGGTGGGGGGTTCTGTACGTGTGTGGTGGGGGGTTCTGTACGTGTGTGTGTGTGTGTGTGTGTGTGTGTGTGTGTGTGTGTGTGTGCTGCTCACAGATTTTAAATCAGGAGAACAGAAGCCTGGTCTGAGCAGCAGAACAAAGAGGCGGCAGTGGCCTTGACCAATTAACATTCCTGCTTCCTTTATGAGCCGGTGGCTCCGCCCCTTCACTCACACCTCATAAAAGTCACAAACATCAATTCTTGCGAACCATAACTGTCATTATAATCCTATTAAACAACCCACGGAGCAGTTTAAAGTGAACACCAGGCAGCAGACGGGACACAACGATGAACTGGACCCAAAGAACCGGCCACGTTATCGAGAGTAATTTGACCAAATATGACAAATATGGTAGAGACGCCAATGGTTCAGCGTTCAGCCTGAACAACAGAAAATGAGGTTAAAGTTCTGCGTCCACATCCTGTTTTAAATATATTGGCTCCAACCACACAGACGTATAAATCTCCGGCCACTAGGGGGCAGAACACACCAGAATTAAAGTTGTTAAAGGTTTAAAACTGCGACATTTATATTTAATAACCACGATGTTGTTGTTGCTCCGGTTTCGTCTCCACCAACTCAAATATTCACGAGCCGCAGGTTCATGCATGACTAAATTTAACAAACACAGAAATTAATATTCTGTCAAGTAAAGAAAAAAATTTTGGCAGGATAAAAACCAATAAGTTGAATCGCTCATATAAAGTCAAAATGATAAGATTATATTTTAAAATGTTTAAATTGTGATATGGTCATTGACACATTTACTGAACTGTCACTCATCTTCATACTTTGTTTTCACGTTATGCTTTGTTTGATCTACTTCTCATCCATCAGATCTTTGATTCTGATTTCATTGATTATTTCTTTCTGATCAATTTAAGCCCAATTACAATCATTCATTCATTATTTTATTTGCTAGTTATTCAAGTTATTTACCAAATAGAGAAAATAATGTAGTTTGAATGACTTGAAATAAATAAATAAAATAAATACATTTTATTTATAGTGCCCTTTTCATCAAAAGATCTCAAAGGGTTACAGGTATAAAGCAGTTTTGTTAAAAAAAAAATTTTTTAAACATCTAAGAGGGGGAACTAAAAGTATTGCTAAAAAGAAATGTCTTAAGACCTTTTTTAAACAGTCAGTGGATTGTGGTGCCCTCAAGGTGTCAGGGCATTCCACAGGCATGGGGCAGCAGCACAGAAGGCCCTATCTCCCATGGTCTTAAGTCTGGTTCTGGGTAAGTGTAGGAGGTTTGAGTGAGTGGAGCAGAGGGAACATGTCGTGATTTGTGGTTTAAGAAGTTCTCTGACGTAGAGGGGGGCATGTCCATGGATACATTAGCGTGTGAGGAGGGAAACCATATACTCAATCCTGGTGGAAACGGGAAGCCAGTGGAGTGAGTGGAGGATGGGGGTAATGTGCTCATGTTTGCGCACTCTCATCAGGATCCCAGCTGCAGAGTTTTGGATGTATTAGAGCCTCTGCAGGCTCTTGCTAGGGATCCCGATAAGAAGTGCATTACAGTAGTCCAGTCTGGAGGAGATAAAGGCATGGACCAGTGTCACTCCAAGATTTGTGACTGCTGATGAGAGAGGGATATTGGAGCCAGAAAAGGTGATGCTGGTTATGGGTGATTATTTGGTCTGGTGAGAAGTGCCGACCAGGATGGCTTCGGTGTTGGAGCTGTTGAGTTGGAGGAAGTTGTGCTCCATCCATACCTTTATCTCTTCCAGACACATGGTGAGTTTTGACGGGGATGGCGGGGATGATGAAGGTGGGGTCGTAGCTGTGGCATTGACATAGTGCTGTGTGTCATCAGCATAGCAGTGGAATGAAAGTCCATGGCGGCTGATGACCTGACCAAGGAGGATGAGGTAGAGGATGAAGAGGATGGGGCCAAGGACTGACCCCTGGGGGACACCGCAAGTGACTGTGTGTGGGTTTGATTTGGAGGGACCCAGGGAGATGTATTCTGTCCGGTTTGTGAGGTATGACTGGAACCAATTGCACTGTCAGTGAGTCCAGTGGTGAGGTGGAGCTGGTTTAATAGAATGTCATGGTCGGCTGTGTGAAATGCAGCAGATAGGTCCAGAAGGATGAGGAGGGAGGGAGAGCCAGCGTCGGATGACATCCGGAGGTCGTTTGTAACTTTATGAGTGCAGTTTCTGTGCTGTGGGCGGAGCAGAAGCTGGACTGGAATTTTTACCAGGGAAGTTGGGAGAGGCTCAGGTGGAGGGTTCATCTTCCTGATGATGTTCTGCACCTCTTCTGATGAAACCACAGGAAAGCAGTTTAGGGGTTGTGAGATGGCATATGTTAGGGGAATGGTTTGGGTGGGAGGACCAGAAAGGGCAGAGCGAAGGGACTTTGAATATTGTTGTTGGTGCTCCCAGTAGATTTGTTTGTGAACAGTGAGGCCAGAGGATTTGTAGCGCCGCTCAAGGACCCGCCCTGCTGCATTCACCTCCTGAAGCCCATCTGAGAACCAGGGCGCTGAGCGGGTGAAGGTGACTTCTCTGGTTTTAACAACTCAGATGGCTGTTGTAGTAGTCCACTGCTTCGTCGACTGATGAGAAAAGTGTTCTGGGTTAATCTTTTTAAGGTTTCTAATGCAGATATTTCGTTTAAGCTTGGAGAGACTGGATGAGGATGGCAACTCCATAGAAATGACCTTATGGTCAGAGACACTTAGGTCATACACCTGCAGGTTGGTGAGAGGGGCAGAGTTTGTGATGACTAGGTCTAAAGTGTGCCCCTTGGTGTGTGTGGGGACATCAACAAGTTGCTTTAAATTAAAGCAGTCCAGTAGTTGAAGAAATTCAGCAGAGAAGCAGCAGGAGGGGGGGTCGACGTGGATATTCATATCACCTAAAATGATAACGTCGGCAGAGGATGTGCAGAAGGTTAGATTTGACATCTCAGGGATGAAAGATGAGTTTGGTTGTGGTGGTCGGTAAATAAGGAGGAACAGCACGGGGTAAGGTGGCTTACATTTAAATGCAAGGCATTCAAATGGAGAGAGTTCAGGCAATGGCTGCAGAGATAACTCCAGATCGCTGCGATGGATGACTGACAGGCCGCCACCACGACCTGTACTGCGGGCTTTCTGGAGGTGTCTATATCCTGGGGGGCAGCTCTCGTTTAAAGAAGAGAAAGTATCTGTTAGGTGCCAGGTCTCTGTGATGCACATGAAATCCAGACATTTATCTAGTATGTGATCGTGTAAGAGGCAGGATTTGTTGGTGATTGATTGGGCTTTAAACAGTTAAATTTTGCCACTGGATGAAGCAACAAGTCTTTGCAGTGGCCGTTGCAGACTGGAGTCCGCTCCACGTATTCTATCCAGCTCCCTGAGAGGTGTTGCCATGGAGACGCCCAAACTACTTATCCAGTAGGAGACATCGCTCTGATGACGTGTGAGGGGCGACAGCTCGCGTGACTGACTAGAGAGACTTGACCGTGAGTAGAGGAACTTTTTTCGGGAGCTTCTGTGGATAAAGCGCCGGCGGCGGAGAAGTCCAAGTTGTTTAATCACTGTAATGAACAGTGGAGTGAAGAAACTGTTAAGATTCATCAGCTTGTTGACGGAGTAACTCAACATAGTGGTGCCGGCGGCGACGTGGGAGAAGATGCACTGCAGGTTGTTTTTAGCCGCGCAGCCAGGATGCTACAAGGACTTCCAGCATGCGGAGGCTACGGCGATGGACGGGTTCACGTTTTCCAAGGTGATGGTACAGATCCAGGGAGTCTCCGAGCGGGGTCGTGATAGCACCAACAGGTAGGCAACTGCTAGACTCGATAGCATCTACCTAACTATCCAAAAAAAAGGTCCACTGGTCGGACGCGGATAGTTAAAGGTTATTTAAAAAAAAATAAAAGTTTGTTTTTATTTAAAAACTCTGCGTTGTTTTGGCTCGACAAAGACTGGAGCTGCTTATTGAACAATGTTAATGAACTGGACACGTCTTTTATGCTGAATCATATCAATAGGACAGATATTAAATATGATATATTATATATATTTTAAGGGAAAGGGAAGTTTGGGGCCCACTACTGAAGCTGCTGCCCCCGCGACCCGACCACGGATAAGCGGTTGAAGATGAGATGAGATGAGATATATATTTTAATTATTCACCAATTCGACATCATGTGTACACACGTGACAGAAGGGAGCCACGTCATTGGTCTGAGACGCTGTGACCCAACTTCACCTCAACCTCCAGGGCTGTAGTCAAGAGTAGAGCGCCACCTAATGGACGCGTTGTGTTCCTACATTTTATATTTACATGTGTCGCAAATACACAAAGACATAACAGCAGACTGTTGACATTTTAATTCATTTTGAAAGTAAATCAATAATTAAAAAAGATACATCTGTAATAGTTAAAAGCAATAAAGTAAAAAAACTATAACTATGTCAAAATCATCAATGTAGCTTTTTAAATGTAGTAAATTAGTTTGATAAAAGATAAAATTTCCATAAATATATATATAATCTCAAATGTTTCTATAAAACAGGTTTCTGAGGATGTTTGATCAGAACTAAAGAAGTTACATGTTTTAAGGTCTTCAATCAATATGAACATTGATTATGTTTCATGACATCATCATCCACACGAACCTTCAGCAACACATCAAGTGTCTTTGTGTTTATCATCCTCCACTGCAGCAGATCACGGAGGAAACGTTTTAAATTGATATTTACACAAGAATATGATTTGGGATTTTTTGTCCCCCAAATAATCAATTAATATTTCAATGTATGATCACGTGAATATTGTTCTGAGAAAACTATGAGCTAGCATTTATAAACAAAGTACAAATATTCTATAACAGAAACGTAGTTTGTGTTTTCCTGCTTCATGTAACCAGATTCCCCGACACATAAGTTTTGGTGTAGGTAAAAATTAAAAGTAAAGAATTTTAGTCTTATACAAAAGACTCTGGTCATAACTCAATTAAAATTCAACTCTTTTTAAAATGTATTTCTTACAGAAATAATAATAACTTCCGTACATTCAGTCAGAACTTTGGCCTTTAAATCACGAGTCTTTTTCAAAGGGCTTCAATCATCACGCTGCGAAGATGAAAATGAGTAGAAGTGATTTGTTGAAACATGCGACAGAGGTCATGTGGTCTTGGCTCCGACCAGAAGGACGTGGATCTGTCTCCTCTTCATCTCTCTGGACATCTGACACCAGGAGCAGGGGTTACAGCAGGTCGCGTGGACACAGTCCCGACACATGGTTCCCTGCAGAAAACACACAGGATCATACAATTCATCAGTTATTATCATCACACAATAACCTGATGATCCACATTAATATGGTGACTGGTGAAGAAATGAGGCTCAAAGCTGCACGACACCAACAATGAAGCGTTATACATATTATTTACTGTAATGTTATCTTGATTTATAATTTAGATGGATAATACATTAAGATGAATAATACCCCATGAAGCTTGGTAATTTGTGATTTTGTGGATTTTTTCTACAGATTGATTGAGCTGATTTTTCTGTGGTTTCAACAACTGAGAATCAATTTTAATGAAGAAAAACAAAACAAAGAAAAACTGGAAAAAATATAATGACACAAATTCTCATTGTGTCAGACGACTGTACTTCAAATGTGTTGTGTGTGTGTGTGTGTCCCTCTGTCTGTCTGTCTGTGTGTATCTCTCTGTGTGTGTGTGTGTGTGTGTGTGTGTGTGTGTGTGTGTGTGTGTGTGTGTGTGTGTGTGTGTGTGTGTGTGTGTGTGCGTGAGATGGTTTATTTCATGTCCTCACCTTGATTCCATAACGTTGCCTCATGGAAACTCTCATGGACATGGTGACGGGCGGGATGCAGCCGAACGTGTCCAGCAGGGGGAGACAGAGACACTGTCCGTAGTCTCTGCTGATCTTACAGGCGAAGCAGGGACAACACCAGAAGGCAAAACAACCTGGACCCGGGAGAACACACACACACACACATACACACACACACACAGAGAGACACACACACACCGCTCAGACACAGAGACACACACACACACACACACACACACACACACACACCGCACAGACACAGAGACACACACACACACACACACACACACACACACACATTTTAAGATACAAATATCTTCATGGTGGACTTACTGTACTTACAGTACATTTTTCAACAATGTCTTTTAAATTAAATATTACTATGACTAACATTAAAGAAATATGTTCAGTGACCTCTGACCTTTTTCAGGTTAAGGTGAAATGCACGAGATATTTTTTTATATTGTATAATTTGGTAAGTAACATAACTGTAATTTGACTGTTTTCAATTCACTTTAAACATTTTAGAGAAAAACTGAGGTTATGAAAAATAGTTGAAGTAAAATAACTAAAAAGATTTTATATCTTTTTTTAAATCATCTTTCAAAACAAAAGGGCTTTTATATGAATGTTTTTAGCTTTTACTTAGTTATGTTTCTTTGACCTTTTCTTTTTCTCCTGTAAATGTATTAAGTGTCTAATAGTTTAATAGTTCACTAATATATTATTTTATTCTTATTCTGTTTAGTTCTGATCTTATTCAAATTATTCTTCCTGCTCCCTTTTCGCTCATGGAATATCAGAAGACATTTTGTTTGTTTTTTAAAATAGTTTTTGGCTACGAAATAAATTATTATGAAATTAAATGACACCTGTACTTATTCTGTCGTAACAGAATTATTTCATCTCATCTCATCTCATCTAATGTCTTCTCATCTCTTCTAATCCTATTTTATCTTTTCTTTTGTTTTCTCATCTCATCATATCTTCTCTTTTGTTAACGTTTCTTATCTCATCTGGTTTTATCTCATCTCATCTCATCTCATCTCATCTCATTCAGGGGTCAGTGGTCAGGGGTCAGGCAGACACTCACACTCGGGGACGTCTTGGCAGCAGTCACAGATCCCAGATCCCCACTCGTCGGAGTCTTGGACGTCCATCATAGGCTGAGGCTGATGAATCACCAGCTTGGACATGACGGCGTCTGGAGAAGGAACCAGAGCGTTGAGTTCATGTAGGAAATATTAATTAATATTACATGTATAAACACTTCATGAACTGGTGCGAGTGAGTGAGACTGTTTCTCTGCTACAACTTTGAAAAAAGAAAAAGTTGATTGTAAATGTAAGACAGTGTCAGAGTTTTATGAAGTTTGTTGGCAGATCTCGTGATTTTAGAAGAGATTGATTATTTATCCAATGTTGTGATGTTCTGGTGGAGTGAATTCCATAAAGACATAAAACATAAAGACATTAAACTGTACTCAGAAACTAGAGTATTCAGATTCCTCTACGACACTCCAGCTTATAAATTCACCAATTTCCTCCCAAAGATTAATAAGTCATATCTGTCGGAAACAAAGGATTTAATGTGACGTTAGGGTTAGGGTGTCAACACCTTGTCAGGTTTATTTTCTGTTTCTGACCAACTGTCACATTTTTTTCTATAACCACCATCTTTACATAACCACATCCAACAAACATGGACAAAAATTGATTTTTTCATTCAAAATTAATTTTTGTTTGATCTAAATGAATGAAACGTTCACTAACCTCAACTTCAAGCTCCTAACACTGTACCTCCAAGTCAGATTTCATATAATAATAATAATATCATTTGGATTATTATGGGTAATTTTAATTATGTCATTTTATACATGTCACATTAATAAACATGTCAACCACACATTCACACTGCTGCCACAGTTGAGTTGGGAATCAAACCTTCTACCATCTGATTAGTGGACGACTCGCTCCGTCTTCTGAATGTTGGACCGACCTTGAAATAAATAAAGCTCATGCACAACGTGCACGGCCACAAGAAGCAGGAGATTCTAACATGACATGATGAAGTTATGAACTTAAACAAAAATAATAATAACAAAAGCAAACATGTATCCAGACCAGTATACATTAGACTTGTATACCAGTACATATATATATATATATATAGTACATGTATATATTTACAGGAGTTGATTGTCTCACCGTAGAGTTGATGCGAGAGCTCAGAGTCGTTGGTTCTATCACAGCTGACGTCTGAACTGAGCAACTGTCACGACGAATATCTGCAGACGCACAAACACCTGAGAGACAAACAAGAACAACTGGTTGGTCCTGAACTCATCACGTCACGCACACACTCGAGGGCGGGGCCTCGACAATCAGGTAGGAATATAATGTGACACTGTTGCTCAGTATCTGGATCTACAGTAACGTCGTATCATTTCACTGGAGCACAGAAACACACAACCATGAAATATGTTCAACAGTTTCACGAGTCACAGGAACGTTATGTATTTTATCGTTGGTAAATCTTTTGGGTGTGGTTTTCATAAAAGACATTTAAGCACACCCCACTTTTATGTTTCATTTATCAGTCAATCTATCACATTTTATTCATATAATATGTATGAAATATATATATATATAAATTCACAGATCACAATTTGCCTCATAGGGATTAACAATCTGCACAAGGTGCGACATCCTCTGTCCTTAACCCTCCACGAGAGTACAGGACACAGACTCCTCCCCTTTTACGTAATGTTGGGACATGTTTTATGACAGTTGATGTCATCATCAAGTTCACTACAGATTTTATTATATGGACACAGAGCTCATAAAGGAGGACATCTAAGAAATACACACACACACGTACACACACACACGTACACACACACACGTACACACACACAAACACACACACGTACACACACACAAACACACACACACACACAAACACAAACACAAACACACACACACGTACACACACAAACACACGCACACAAACACACACCCTTACACACATGTAAACACTAACACGGACATCAAGAATGAATCAAACCGTTTCTGTCTTTGAACAATAACATGAAGAAAGGTTTTAATGAGGCGAAGCCACAAACTACACGACGTCTGCAGATGTTTCACCAATGTTCATGTAGAACTGTTGCTCAGCTTTGAGGATCAGTGTGCGATGTGACGTCAGTTCCCAAAATGAAACTCATCTCCATGGACGCAGAGCCCCACCCTGAATTCATGTCAAGACAAAAAGATGAAACAGTGATTACCTGCGACACAAATACGTCTGTCATGAATCACATCAACTGTTTTTTCTCTCAACACTTCAACATATTGACGATACAAATCATCTGATTCAAAGTGAACTCGCCATTTTCAATAGGCAGTGAGAACGTGTCAGTGTGACAGTGTCGCTCGTGAAAGAGTTTGAAATTGTGTCCAGAACATCGGAGAGAAGTAATGAGTCACGCTCCAGATTTAGGGTCAGGGGTTATGTACAGTAACGACTGTGGTGCGATGTCAGCGATATCTGTGGCCTCTGCAGTTTTCACGTTACCTCTGACCCAGATGACCGAGCACAAACTGAGCGAATGGCCCCGACGCACCAGATCAGGCTCCAGCGTTTCCCCGGGACCTTCGGTCCGGACGCTTCCAGGAACGAGGGCGACACGTGAACAGCAGCTTTCAGAGGCCGACGGTCACGAGCTTCGGTCAAATCCTCAAATATCTGGAATAGTTGGAAACAGTTGAGTTCTCCCGACCTTTGACCTCATTCATTCAATCTGCTGATAAAATTATACAACGCAGTATGAAAATACACAGGTTGAATCACAATACACTTTTAAAGAAGTATTACAACAAAGAAACATTTGTGATATATTGATCAATAAGATTAGATTTCATCACCAGCAAAGGAAACTCTGCATGGAAACAATACAGAGCAAATGAACCTAAGTGTGAAATTAAACTGCTCTTGATACAGAAATTGAGACGTACAGTGAAATGTACAGTGTCAGTATTCGGACCTGGAATCCGTCTGAACATGTGGTTTGAATTTATCTTTTCAACTTGTATGAGTCATGGTCAGGAGCTAAAGTGGGTCAGCTGCGTTTCTTCAGCACGTCCGGAATCCTTCATCCCAATTCTTCAATATGTGGTCAAACACACACACACACACACACACACACACACACACACACACACACACTCTCACTCTTTAAACCTGGTTGTCCTCCTGCTGATGAACCTGCGGAACTTGGAGCAAACAGAGCAGCAGCCTGAGGTCAAAGTTCATCTTCTGTCAATATGAGGTGGAAATTCTGTCAACTGACATCAGAGGTGACCGAGTTCAGCAGATTAATCAAGAATATGAAACTGAATTTTATCTAATGAAACTGGTTCAAATAGACAAAGCAACATGTTGAAGCAACATATGTAAACATATGTTTAACTACATGTTTAACTTAGTTATACATGATTACATGTTGGATTAAACATGTTTACATGTGTTGGATTAAACTTTAAAATCAGTAGTTGTTCTTGTACTGTACATCGACGAGAGACTGAGCAACATGGAGTCTGATGGACGTAACTCCAGGACTGTTCTCTGATTGGTGCAGAGCAGTTCAGAAGATTCGCTCAAAACATCTGCAGCTGCAGAAGTTCTGAGAGCTGAACAGCTGCGGCCCACATGTGGACAAATACTACCTCATATATATGCACCAACACTTGATGCATTTGAACGCCATTTTTGCGTTGAAGTCATTTTTTCCACTATATTCTGCTTTGTAATTGTTACAATTGCTAATATTTAGAATATTTTTTAAATTTTTTTTATTGAATTTTAATGTCATTCAAATGAACGACACATTATGAATCGTAATTTGTACCAGTGAAGCTCATGAACTAATACGGAAGCTGAAATAGGGAGAGAGAGAGAGAGAGAGGGAGGGAGAGGGAAAGGGGGGGGGGGGTGGCAGAGAGAGCAGTCAGTCCTGAGAGGAGGAAGAGGAAGACGAGGACCTCACATGAATCTGGTACAAACTGAATCTTTGTGTCTAATTCTTTTCTTCATACATTTTGTCTTTTGGTGATTTATAAGTTTATGGATATCATTATTTTCTCTGATCTTTATGTGGATACTGGAGCTTTGATGTGTCGCTGCACATTTGTGTCTGTGCCGAAGCAGAGATGAAGAAACTCAATATGTATATATGAATATATATATATATATATATATATATGTGTGTATATATATATGTATATATTAATATATATGTGTGTGTGTGTATATATATATATATTGTTTTAATGATCTGCAGTTTGTAGTTTGATGAGACAGAAGCAAAAACAATGAGCCGTTAAAAAAGAGCTGATGTATTAAAATTAATCTTTGTCTCAACATGTTGTTTCATTTGTTTCAGTTCTTCATTGAACTAAATTCTCACGTGTTTTAAATATAGTTCTGTTAGTTTGAACGTTTTTCATCAGTCAGAGTTTTTGGCTCAATACTTTGAAATCCCATCATTTAATAACTTTTGTTTTTGTGGGATGTTCAACCTAGTGACAGTATTTCACTCATATGTCCATAATAATATTGTTTGTGTACAGAATATCTAATATATCAAATGATATTATAACACGTTTGACATCCACCAATAAGTGCACTGTTTTTTCTGGGACAACAGTTCTAATAAATCATATAGTAGTAATTTCCTAATAATAATAGGTGCTGTTTTCTTTTCAACCCTTTTAATATTCATATTTTTACATTCTTCTCCAGCCATATGCTGCCGACGTCCTCCGTCAGCTGCAGATCGTCAGATCGACAGATTTATGATTTATTCCAACAGCTTCAGGAACCACAGGTTTGTTCACTTCAGACTGAACTTTGTCGTAATGTACAATAAATATTTTACCTGGTTTTCAAGAATTGCTGTGTTGCTTTCCCCCAGATCTCTGGCTCCCCCTAGTGGAGCAGATCAAAAATGACACAACATGTTTACTATAATAACTATAACATGATAAACTAATGTAAATGTCAGCGTTGTGTTTTCACTGTTTCATAATTCAGTTTATACTGAAACTTACAAATGAGATTGTGGCAAAATGTGTAATAAACAGAAAAGAATAGAAACATTTTTTTAAATCCTATACTCATTTCACAGTCTTTCATACCTTAACCCCTAACCCCTCAAACTGTGAACCACAGATCAGATCTAATCTGATGTCATCTCCTAATCTCTTTCCTCTAATCTGTTTTCAAAATTTACAGGTTTTCACATTGAATTGAAGAACCGCTCCTGTTCAATTCAATTCAATTCAATTTTATTTGTATAGCGCCATATCACAACATACATTGTCTCAAGGCACTTTGCATAGTGAGGTCAATATTACAATATTACAGGGAAAACCCTGTGGCAGCAGAAGGCCAGAGACCGAGGCTCCGGGCCCGGGTAGGAGACCAGCCATGCCTGGGCCTCTCCGTCCAGACCTCCCGCAGAACCTGCAGAACCAGACGGACTCTTTCCTCATGGCCGCCCGGCTCGTCCGCAGAGGATGGGTGGAGGAGGTGGAGGAGGGCAGGAGAGCTGGTTGCCAGTTCTCCCATCATGTTCACTCAGCACATCACACATGTCCCTCCGGGTCAGATGGAATCCAGGGACCGAACCGAGCTGAGATCTTCTCAAAGGAGTCACGGAGCAGACGGATCTGTGTCATGAAGACAGTCGAGGACAGACAGACAGGCTCTGAACAGTCAGACAGACAGTCAGACAGACAGGGAGACAGTGTGTGTATCTGGACGTCCGGTTGTCGTGGAACATACAAACAGTCCCGGAGGTTCAAGGCTCCGATGCTTCCAGTCATTTCTGAGATGTGACGAGTTTCACTGGAGACACGTGACTCAAAGTTCACATGAAAAAACACGGGGTTAAAAAACATTGTCTTGACGAAGGTTCAAGTTTAGTCAGAACATGAATAATGTGATGTCATGATGAATGGACAGTGTGGTCATTTTGATCTGTTCAATAAAATTAAAATATGTACAAATGCAATTGTGTGTGTGTGTGTGTGTGTGTGTGTGTGGTCATTAGAGTGAGTGATGAGGCTCAAAGGAAACAAAAATACAAAACAAATACAGATGTGAAGTGAAACATGCACTATAATCTAAATTTTGCCACAACTTGACTGTGCAGTTTAATATAATTACATTCATTTATTAATATTATATTGATATGTCTGTTTTGTGCCGTAGTTGATGGACTTATCCCATAGAAAATTTGAATGATTTGACTGTTACTGCACTGTTCTTTACTCAAAAGAACCTAATAGACACATACTGTACCTACTGCATACTGCTTATGTGTTTTGTAAAAATCAAAATAATAAAATAAAAAATGACGTTTCCACCCAGTTTTGAACTGGAGAACTTTCACACGTGAGAACGCGATAACCAGGGCACTGCGACTTGATCAGAGGTAACTGTAAAATAATGATAGAAGTTACTGTAAAGCCTTATTATTATTAATATATTAAATGTGGCTGCTGGTTCACTATCTGATGTAAAGCAACACGTGCCGAGGGAGACGTTCAGTAACCAGCAGAATCTGTAAAACCAACAGCTGGACTTTTATGAAAGCTGCTGCAGATATGAAGAAAATATTAATTCATTATACACGACATCATTGAGCTTCGTGCAGATGCTGTATTGTCAGGAAATCTATATTCAATAGTTGAACCATCGACCTCGTGACCTTTTTGTTCTTTACGGATCTTCAGTTTCAGTGAACTCCCTCTGAGCTCAGGACAGAACAGAACCAATCTCATCTGATCTACTACACAGAACGTTCCGTCACTGATCTTCTGTTCACCGAGTTGACAGAAGCACGAGTCCAGATTTTACCTCAAATCATAATTAACATAATCAGCTGACCCGACTGACATCATGTTCTGACCCGTTGACCCGAGCCCTCGAGGTTTGTACGGATCATTCTGATTATTGAAGAGTAACATTAGTCATTAACAATAACACAAACCTTTACAAACAAGAATGTTTATTACTAATAAATGTTCAGACACTAGCGGAGGCGACTCAGGGATTTTTCTAAAACCAAGACACGACAAACAAACTGAACCAAAAGAGAAACTAACAATTTGTTGACCGACATGTGGTCGAGTCTTCGTCCACATCTGCACATTTCCAGAAGTTTCTTCCTCCAGAAATGTAACTGGTATAAATTCACTCATGATACACGACTCAACAGAAACATTCTTCATCATCACAGATCATCGCAGGGTCGGACTGGGAACTAAATTCAGCCCCGGCAGGGTAGTCTGGACCGGACCTGCCCAGCGTCATCAGTGAACCATCAGGATTTAACAGGTTGGATACATGACGTCGGCAGCGTCGCTGTTCTAGGAACCGTGGTCCACAGACGTAACGTTGGAAAAATAAAGATATTCACAGATTCACTTCCCAGATCATTAACTAACAAACATTAAATCACAAGCACAGCCTCCGTCCAATCAGAGGAGAGTACACAATGAGCTGCAGAAACACTTTCATCCAAACGAAATGAACTTCTGCACGATCTACGTCTGAACGAACAGCACAACAAACTTTTCACCGGGTTCTCGACTGTTCATCATTGTCTCCTCTCGTCGGACCACAGATCTGATGACGTGATGCTGCAGCTCATCGTGACCTCGAGTCTGATTGGACGGAGGCCGTACTTGTCTTAACGTCTCATTTGTTATTTTTGAATCTGAATCTATGATTTTACCACAGTTCACCTGCTCAAACAGTACAGGAGGCCTATCTGGGACCATGTGGGCCCAGTCAGACCAGTTGGAGCGGCCCACCATCAGACGGGTCACTCCACCTGGTGGTGGGCTGCCCATCGGCCCACAGAAGGGCTCTGGCTGCACTGGAGGGGACAACTGGGCCGGCCCAGTCCGAGCCTGGATCATTGGGTTGTGTTGCTACAAAACAAAACATATCTTAAATTTGAATTCTAATCCTTTTCAACGTTTCCACCAGAACTTCGAATCATCAGGAAAAAAATACTGAAAACTGTTTTTATTTGTCAAAAAAAGCTCCTTTACAGCGGCAGAGTGTTCAACCTGTAAAGTCAACAAACATGTAAAATACAACCCTTACAATACATTAGAATCAAAACAGGTACCAAAAAGTACAGTAAAAATTACACTTCCATCGGAGGAAATGTTGAGGGGAAAAGAAAAACCTAAAAATTATAGGATAAAAAAAAAGGGGAAAAACATGAAGTTACATTTCAGATGTTTTCTGTACAAATGGTCGTCTGTCAAAAGAGTTGAGTTCGGCTCAGCGTCCGTTCGTCAGTCGGTCTCACTGAGGCGCTGGAGTCCTGAGGAGACAGAGACAACAACTGTCAGTCACATCGTCTTCATTGTTCTTACACCTGAGATATTTTAACCCTAACGTATATATACAGCACACCTAAACGTCTCGCGACAAGACTCAAATATACAATACAACATAGTAACTGTGAGTCGACTGAACATCAGAGTCAAACCTCTGAAGTCTGGAAATATATCATAAGTTATTAATTACATCTTTCTAACAAGATGAGTCTCTGCAGGTGAACGTTCGTCAACTGCTTGTGATCAGTGACAGGATATGAATGAAGGTACCTTGTGATGTCATCAGTAGGGCTTGAAGCCCGCCTGGTGCGCCCCCCGTCTGGGAGTCTTCCCATAGCTGGCAGAGCCCTGATCTGTGGAGAGAAGAGGGTTGGATTTAATTTGCTCCTCGTTCAGAGTCTGGAGCCACGATGAGGTCCAACTTCAACCAGAACCTCCGGTCTGTACCGGGAGTTTGAGTCAGTGAACTTACCATAATCGTATCCGCCGCCGTATCCATAATAACCAGGAGAGTAGTCATAGCCACTGTATCCACTGTAGCCATATCCCTGGTTTCCATATCCCTGGTTCCAGTAGTTTCCATATCCCTGGTTCCAGCCCTGGTTCTGACCTGAGTCAAACAGAACCTGGTTTCAGTCTGAAAACACTTTGTTCATATTCAGTGGGATATTTATCTCACACATGATCAATTCCTCGTGTTGGAAGCAGGATTCGTTCAACAACAGTTGTATAAGATCATGATGTTTGTGTTTACTGTAACAGGTCAGAGAGAAGAATCAATCAGGTCCTCACCCTCACCTCCACGGCCTCGTCCCCGGCCTCCGTATCCTCCTCCACCTCCACCTCCACGTCCAGCTCCGTACTGCTGCTGCTGGTAAACCTCCTTCGGCTGAGCGATCTTCAGCTCACACTGAGGAGACAAACATCCACATGAAACTCAGACGTTCTGGTCTGAGACTGTGTGCGTGCGTGCGTGCGTGCGTGAACGCACCCGCGAGGCTGTCAGTGTGTACTGTCAGTGTGTAAGCGAGGTTGTCAGTGAGACTGCCAGAACGCAACGTGAGACTCAGTACGTACCCGTCCTCCCTGGATGTTATGGAACTTCTTTTGCAGACACTTGTGGACGCAGGCTTCTTCTTTGTATGTGATGAAGATAAAACCCCTCCTCTTCTTCGATTTGGGGTCGATGGGAAGTTCGATGGTTTCGATCTAGAAGAAGAAACAGTGGAGCTAAATGTTAAAACCTCTTGGTTTACTTCAGCAATTAAAATTTAAAAAAACTCTAGACATTCTACTTTCCCATTTCCATAAATATGACGTTAACCTGAAATGTGTTTCAACAGTGACTTGTTCTAAAGCATCTTAAAGATGTGATTAAAACAGACTAAACCTTCGCCTGTTCTTTCACTACAGGGTGAGTTCTTCAGCCAATCACCGATGATCACTGTCAACTATCAGACAGATTTTATTCTGTAAAACTCTTTGTTCTATCTGGAGGTCTGTTTGCGTCGTGTGACCGTCTATGAACGAACCTCCCCGAAGGCCCCGAAGTATTCTCTGATGGCCTCCTCCGTCGTCTCAGGGTTCAAACCCCCAACAAAGATCTTGACGGGCTCTTTCTTCATGGCCATCGCCCTCTTGGGGTCGATTTGACGTCCGTCCAGTCGGTGTTCCTTCTGCTCCAGCACCTGTACACACACACACACACACATTATCAACATGGAGCCGTGCTACACTGCAGGAAAGATAATACCACGGCATCACCTGGCACTGCCCCTGAATACACTGCCAAGTGAAATTCACTTATTTCCAGCAACACAACGGATCCACACACGACTTAGATCTGCTCATTAAAATATGACCAAATATGAATCATCCACATGTTCGTTGAATCACAACAACTGGACATATGTCGTTTCTTCAGGATGTTTCACCTTCATCCAAAAGGCTGTGGAGGGGGCGTCTTTCCAAAGGCAATTGCGTTCAAAAGTCTCCTGGGAAGAGATGAAAGGATGAAGGATTTCATCCTTTCATCTCCTCATTTTGCGATTTTGTACACAACTGAACGTCTTGTGACATATCAGCTGTGGACCCGTGTAACTGGTTATTGGTTAAAACGACAGCCTGGACCATCAACAGGCTCCACCCACTTCAGAGGTTAAATACCTGGTTTAAGCAAAACTTGTAAGGAGTGAAGGTGAAACGTCAAGTTTGCTCCTGATACAGGTGTTCACATGTTCTGATCTGATTGTAACAAAGAAACGTGTTCACATGTTCTGATCCCATTGTAACAAAGAAACGTGTGTTCACATGTTCTGATCCCGTTGTAACAAAGAAACGTGTGTTCACATGTTCTGATCCCATTGTAACAAAGGAACATGTGTTCACATGTTCTAATCTGATTGTAACAAAGATACATGTGTTCACATGTTCTGATCTGATTGTAACAAAGATACATGTGTTCACATGTTCTGATCTGATTGTAACAAAGATACATGTGTTCACATGTTCTAATCTGATTGTAACAAAGATACATGTGTTCACATGTTCTGATCTGATTGTAACAAAGATACATGTGTTCACATGTTCTGATCTGATTGTAACAAAGATACATGTGTTCACATGTTCTGATCTGATTGTAACAAAGAAATGTGTTCACATGTTCTAATCTGATTACAACAGGACTGAGAAGATCACCTGGTCGACGCTTGCTGGGTCCTTGAAGAGAACGAAGCCAAAGCCTCGGGATCGTCCGGATGCGGAGTCCATCTTGATGGTGCAGTCTGACACCTCTCCGAACTTACTGAAGTAATCCTTCAGGTCCTTTTTACTCGTGTCCCAGCTGAGGCCTCCGACGAACATCTTACTGCAAACAGAGACACGTTCATTTCAAACTCTCACGTTCATGTGTCTCAACTGTCTCCCACTTGAGACACAGGGAGCCTCAGAATATGAAGCTTGTTTGTTTTTGTATACATCATTACTGTTGCTGATTCCAGAACTGCAAAGTGTGGGAAAGATTTTCATTACCACATTCACACTTAGTTTACTATGTCGTACATATTTAACACTATTCAGAGAATGTGGTGGGGGTCAGGCTCCCCTGAAAGACAACATGTTGAACATTTCTAGCATAGATTGTATGAATGATGATCACCTCCATTAATATCCTTACAACCCCAAACCCACATACCAGTACAATACATTTTGATTAACATCTGATCGGTGGAGCAGAGACAGCTGGGACGATCGAGTCGAGCTTCACTGAATAAAAAGTTGCCCGTACATGTTAAATACGACGTCTGACGAAAAAAGAAAAACACTCACCCAGCGTCCTCCTCTCCTTTGCTGGCGTCAATCTTGCCGCCATCTCCGCCGTTGTCCTGGGAATCCTGGGAGTCCTGGGACTCGCCGCCACCCATCAGCTCCTGCTCCTGCTCCTGTTCCTGCTCCTGCTCAGCTCCGTTCTGCTCCTCCTCCCCCTCGTTACCGTTCTGCTCCGAGGTCTCCATCAGCAGGTTCTCAGTGTCTGACATTGTGACGTGGACTCGTCCAGAGACTAAAACACAAAAAACAAAGTCTGAATAAACCTTTATTTATATGGCACATCCTCAAAGTACAAACTGAGCATGACGAAAAAATTCAGATAGTTTCTTTGTTCAAGCTGATCGATCAGTGATTGATTTTGCTCTAAAACCTCTAATTGAATAACTACAACTACAAAAGTCACAAATCAAATGTTGATTTAAGATTCATTACGAATTTTTCGTTACAACATTCAAAGTACCACAAGATGTTTATGAGCTGTGGGAAGGTTAGCATCTAGCAGAAAGCTAGCACACAACAGAGGTTAGCACACAACAGAAGGTTAGCACACAACAGAGGTTAGCACACAACAGAGGGTTAGCACACAACAGAGGGTTAGCACACAACAGAGGGTTAGCACACAACAGAGGGTTAGCATGTAGCAATAGGTTAGCATACAGCTACTGGTGTTGGCTAATTCATTCAAATTCTCCCAAAGCTCCAGACAGTTGCAGTCGTTCACCGGTTCACTGAGTAATGTGAGAGTATTAAATGTTGGTTAGATATTTCCAGATGCACAAACAAAAGAAATGAATCGACGTGAATCTGCCAGCGGACCGCGCTTTGCTCAGTTGCCGCTCGGACTGAGTGGAGGCCCGGCGAGTGGCTCGTAGTTGGACCGGAGGAAAAATAACCTTCACAATCAAAACATGGCGTTAAATAAATCTTCAGTTCTCGATGTAAACGAACCGACAGCGCTTCACCTCCGCTGCGTCACCGCACGAGCGACGACAATAACCGTTAACTACATTAGCACCGCAGCGGATAACGGGCAGCTAGCTCCTAGCTACATCCACTGCTAACAAGAGGACAACGCACAAATCACAGTCGGCGGGAGAGAAACACCGAGACGCCGCGACTCGTCGCACGAAGCTGCGCCTCCTCGGCCGAGTTTCACCGAACGGATCAACAGAAGAAAACATTCTTACTTTCAGAGGAAAAACCAGCGACGCGACCTGCTGCTCAAAATGGACACTCCGAACTCACCGCTAACTCGTGGCAACATATATACGACCGGATGTAACAAAGCGCTGGGCCACGGCGCAGTGACGACGTCTGTGATTGGACGAGAGTTGCTCTTGTGCCAATAAAGGCGTCAAGTCATTGGCTGATTGCACCAACTGATGAAAAAAACTGCAAATGTTCTTCCTGTCCTCTCTCTCTCTCTCCCTCCCTCCCTCTCTCTCTCCCTCTCTCTCTCTCTCCCTCCCTCTCTCTCCCTCCCTCCCTATCTCTCTCTCCCTCCCTCTCTCTCTCTCTCCGTCTTTCTTTCTCTCTCTCTGTCTCTCTTTCTCTCTCTCTCTCCCTCCCTCCCTCTTTCTCTCTCCCTCCCTCTCCCCCTCCCCCTCTCTCTCTCCCTCTCTCTGTCTCCCCCTCTCCCTCCCTCTCTCTCTCTCTCTCTCTCCGTCTCACTCTCTCCCCCTCCCTCCCTCTCTCTCTCTCTCTCTCCCTCTCTCTCTCCCTCCCTCCCTCTCTCTCTCTCTCCCTCCCTCTCTCTCTCTCTCTCTCTCTCTCTCTCTCTCTCTCTCTCTCCCTCTCCCCCCCCCCCTCTCTCCCCCCCCCCCCTCTCCCTCCCTCTCTCTCTCTCTCTGTCTCACTCTCTCCCTCCCTCTCTCACTCCCTCTCTCTCTCTTTCTCTCTCTCTCTCCCTCTCTCTCTCCCTCCCTCCCTCTCTCTCTCTCTCCCTCCCTCTCTCTCTCTCTCTCTCTCTCCTCCTCTCTCCTCTCTCCTCCCCTTCCGTTTCCGGTTTGTGTGAGCGTGAGTGGTGGTGGTGGAAGTTCGAGTGGCGCGGAGATTTGAATGTTCTTTTGTTTGTCAGTTATCTCTACTGTCCTTTTTCATCTGTATTTGTGCATGATCGGGTAAGTCTTTATTATTTATAGTGTGTATTGAGAGATCGGAGCTTTTTTTGTTTGGTCTTTGTTTGGTGTCCGGGAGGAATGGCGTCCTCCGAGACGCCACCTCCGTCGATCCGGCAGGGAGCGAGGATCGTCCCGCCGGACAGTGACAGCACCGTGGAGGAAGTCCTCCTGGCGGTCGGACAGCAGGTCGGACACGACCAGCTGCTCTTCGCGTCTCGGATGAACAGGGCCGTGGTGGTGTTCCTCAGGGACGAGCCGCATGTCCATCAGCTGGTCGAGAGCGGAGTGTTCATCCGGGACATCTTCGTGCAGGTGTCCCCGCTGTCAGCTCCCTCCACGCGGATCACCGTGTCCGGGGTTCCTCCGTTCATCCCCAACGAGCTGCTGGAGAACGAGCTGCGGAGGTTCGGCAAGTTGGCCAGCGGCTTCAGGACGCTGAGCCTGGGATGCAGGGATCCCAAACTGAGGCACGTCCAGTCCCTGAGGCGACAGGCCTTCATGTTCCTGGACTCGCCCACGCAAACTCTGGAGGTGTCGTTTAGAGTCAAGCACGGTGACGGGCACTACGTGGTGTATGCAAGCTCGGGAAGTGTGAAATGCTTCGAGTGTGGAGACGTGGGACACAAACGCTATGCGTGCCCTCACAGACATGCGGCGTCCGGCTCCGCGTCTGGTTCCGCGTCCGGCTCCGCGTCCGGCTCCGCGTCTGGTTCCGCGTCCGGTTCCGCGTCTGGTTCCGCCGATGCGGCGCGTGGCGCCGCTCACGCCGGGGCAGCGGCGGGTGATGCGGCGCCAGCGGCCGGTGACGCGGCCGGTGACGCGGCCGGTTCCGAGTCTGCGTCTGGTTCCGCGTCCGCGTCTGGTTCCGCGTCCGCGTCTGGTTCCGCCGATGCGGCGCGCAGCGCCGCTCACGCCGGGGCAGCGGCGGGTGATGCGGCGCCAGCGGCCGGTGACGCGGCCGGTGATGCGGCCGGTCCCGAGTCCGCCTTGCCCAGTGGGCCTGGTGGGCTCGAGGTGGTGGAGGTGGAACAGACTCTGGCCGAGAGGCAGCAGGCGTCTGCGGCTGCAGGAAACCTGAGCATCTCTCAGTGTGCAGGACCATCACAAGCACAGGCAGCAGCCAGGACTGAAGCAGACAGAGAGCACGGTGTGACCCCCAGTGAAGAACAGGGGGGACCCACTAGCCAGGCACCAGCTCAGGGAGATGACATGGAGTATGACTCGGGGTCAGACACAACATCCGTTGGTGAAACTCCCGTCAAGAGTACTGATCTCTACTCACTAGAGGAAATTAACAACTTTCTAGATGAGACTTTCAAGAAATCAGTGAAAGTGAGCGATCACTTCAGTGACATTGATAAATTCATCAGATCTGTTAGTATACTAAAAAGGGTGGTCGGGTTTGATCTGTTGGATGAAAAGAAATGCTTCCGACTTAAAAAGCACATCACAGCTTTGAGGAAAGTGTCAATAGTTCGACCTGTAAGAAAGACCAGGAAATAGAACGATCATGCATCACATGGTGTTTTCTTCTATTTACGTTTCTCTCCTTGTTTCAACTTGTTTCCTTTTTTCTGAACTCTTTATGCGGAGCCTCAAGATAGGATCTTTAAACATCAATGGAGGGAGAGACAGACAGAAAAGGGCTCTAATTTCTGAACTCTCGACACTAAAACATACAGATGTGTTGTTCCTACAGGAAACACATACTACTCCAGCAGACGAGACAGACTGGGGTCTTTGGTGGGAAGGTCCCAGGGTCCTTAGCCATGGCACCAACTTCAGTGCAGGAGTAGCTGTGCTGTTCAAAGCATCTGCAGGGTTAACTCTCGTATCTTTTACTGAAGTGGTGAAGGGCCGTCTGCTTATTGTTAGAGCAGAAGTAGAAGGGTCAGTTTTTTGTTTCGTTAATATTTACGCTCCAAATCAGGGAACAGAGAGAGTTGGGTTTTTTACAACCCTAAGAAATGAGCTGAGGAATTACCAGCAGGATCAGCTCATCATCGGTGGAGATTTTAACTGCACCACGGATTTCACCATTGACAGGACAAGTGAGGAACCCCACCCACAGTCAGCTCAGAGCCTCAACAGCCTCATCACAGATATAGATCTGTTAGATGCATGGAGAGTGAAGCATCCACAATCTAGGCAGTACACATGGGTGAGGGTCAGCAATAACAGGGTGAGTGCAGCAAGACTTGACAGGATTTACATCACTCAAAGCCTCAGCTCAAGACTAGCACACAGTAATATCAGTCCAGTAGGGTTCACTGACCATCATTTCATTAGTGTAGAGTTGGTCATCTCACCAGGCAACAGGGTCAAATCCCACTGGTTTTTCAACAACAAGCTCCTGCAGGACAGTCATTTCTGTCAGAGCTTTGAATGCTTTTGGCAGAAGTGGAGGGCGGAGAAAACAAACTTTAGTTCTCTGAAGATGTGGTGGGAGGTGGGTAAAGCACAGATTCGTGGTTTTTGCCAGCAGTACACCTCCCATTCGACTGCTAGAATCAAGGTAGTTGTCCAGGAGCTGGAAACCACCATTAAAAACATTGAAGAGGGGTTGCACAATAATCCAGACCCCTCAACAGGTCAACTGTTGAAGGAGAAGAGGTTGGCGTTGAGCTCCTTTCTGCAGGAGAGAGTGAAGGGAGCTCTAGTTAGGTCTCGCTTCCTTCAGCTCAAGGACATGGACGCCCCCACCTCCTTCTTTTTTAATCTAGAAAGGTCAGCGGCTCAGAGGAAGCAGATGACCTGCCTTCAACTTCCAGGAGGCAGAGTGACCACCAGTCCAGGAGAGATGAGGAGCCA
>NW_025917011.1:57500-105000 GCF_022379125.1 Scophthalmus maximus | reverse complement strand
CCAGGGATAAATCAATTAAAGCTGCTGGAGAAGAGAAACTGTGAAACTGAAACTGTTCTGCATCTGTCTCAGTTTCTGTTTAAGGAGAGATGAATGAACATGAATGAATGAACGTAAATGAATGAATGTGAATGAGCAACTTCACCTCCTGAGGGGTGTGACCCCGCTGACCTCCAGTCCGCCCTGAGCTGGATCAGATAAATGCTTCCTCTTCCCTTAGTTTGCATCCAGAAAGTTTTCCTCTCCACCATGATGGTGATTTAAAAAAACTGCCTCCTGGTGTTTTCATCTGAAAAGTATTTCTTGTGGTTTATTACATCAGTGACCAACAACATGATGACTAGATTGGTATATCTTAGTGGGTTACACCGCTGACTTTGGTACAGCAGGTTGGGGTTCGATTCCTGATGAGGGCCTGAAGAGATCCAGTGTGATCCTGCCTGCTTTTTTTTTTTTTTTTTTTTCATGAAAGGAACCAAAATCAAACCAAATAATGTGAGGACTAAATTTATGGATAAAAAACTGAAAGTTCACGTGAAACGGAAACTGGGGCTCAGGGCGAGTGTTTGGTTTCACCCTGGCAACATCAAATCTACCTGCCAGGGGCGAGTTGAGGCAGGACCTGGGGTACGAGCACGCGCACACACACACACACACACACACACACACACACACACACGTAGCCGTGGAGACGGTTGTGTTTCACTTGTGAACACAGAACTGCAGTGATCGCAGGTAAGAGCACAGCTCCCATCATTTACATTTTGTACAGTATAACAATAATTCATCTTTCGTTTACATGAGTGCAAACATCATGTCATCATATCTCTTCATACTGTCGTCATTCATTAACAGCCAATCAGATTCCAGCTTCCTTCCAAATTGATTCAACTCCATTAAGATCCAACCAAACAACTGAAGAATAATCTTTAAATCACTGACATCTGATCATTTATTATTATTGATCAATATTGTCTAATCAGCCTTTACTCTCTGTTCCCTTAGTGGCACAGAGGAACAGAGCCTGAGAGAGACGGTGGAGCCAGAAGCAGCTTCAGATGTTAAACGTTAACATTATTAATGAATCTTCACAATCCAGACAACTGCTAAATTAACTTTATTTTGTTTATTTATTTATGTTTTTCTTTTATTTATAATCTCTATATAGGTCAATTACAATCTATTGTTATTCATGTTTGCCTTTATGGCAAAAAAATTTCACTTCATTACGATTTTACAATGTAGTGATTGGATACTTTATCTAAAGGAATAGTTCACAAGACTCAACCATCCATGAATAATCTGGTTTAAATTCAGATTAATTTACAAGATAACAGGATCATCTGTGAGCTTCACAGAAACCAAATGGAGGATTAAAAAAATAAATATTTAGATTTAGCCAAAGATTTTAGCTCCTTGTGCTAAGCTAAGCTAAACAGATGTTGCGTCACCTTTATCCAAACCTCCAAAAGAAAGAAAACGTGGACCTCTGAGATATGAACAATATTTTCAACAGTTACTGTCGGAATCTGTGAAGACCTGAGTCCCTCCATCCATAGATGTTGTGATCCTCTAACCGTTGTTATAGATTTTATAAATCACTTTACTTGATCAGATGGATCTAATCTCCTGCCAGACGCTGCTTCAGTGTGCAGGTCGTTTCACTTCCGCTCTCTCCTTTACTCTTAATGTTTTACTTCCTGTAACGTCGTTCTGCTCAGACACTTTTCCCTGCGTCGCCTTCGCTTGTTCCAAAATGCTGTTGTTGGGAAAACGTGATGATGTAACAGATCCTCACCTCACTGTTCATTTTCACATGTAAGCAATCCATGATTTAATAACTCCCATGAGACCGGGCCTCTGAGATCAGATGGTCGTTACTGTGGTGCGTTGCATTCTGGGCCGGAGCTCTGGAAGGATTTTCTCCAGAACCTTTTAAAAAAGATTAAATCTGTGTGAATTGTATTTTCCTTGTCCCTTTGTTCAGAACGGATGGGGTTGGTGTGCAGGCAGTGATGTTAGTTGATTGTTCTCTCACACAATCACTAACTACACTTCCAGTACAACCACCACCACACGCAGCTGCTCAGTGAAAAGTTGAAGAGAAATCCTCTTTCAATATTTACAGGTTAACCACAGCCACTGCATCAAAATGCATGTTACCATAGTTACCCTTATTCAGTCTGTTTCGTGGCTGCAATTTGGCCTCATTATTGAAAATCACAGTTCTTCCATTGATTGTAAAGCTTGTTTTATAAAATAAATCAGATAATCCAGGATCCTGGCGGATGTGTGAACATGAAACAAAACAAATTCTTATAATATCAAGCAGCTGATACTGACTCATTTATTTCTTTTCAATGACAGTTCAATGTTACTTTATTCACACTTACTTTAAAAACACATTTAGTTAAAACCTGAACATGTCAAAGCTTAAAAACATGCTTAAATAGCATTAAACCATTATTACGTTAAACCATGTATGAATAATAAAGACTTTTTTGATCCGACATCACCCCTCCTGTCCAGAGCAGCAGCCCGACTCCGGTTCTGGGCTGAAGGCTTCAGGATCGGGACTTGCTGACCCAGTGGTACTTGTCAACTCGAGGCCCAGTGAAGGTGAACGTGGCTCGATAGGACTTGAAGCCTTTCGGGCCCGAGAACTGAGAGGTCGCACTTCCAGCTGGAGGAGCATGAGGAGGGAACGTCTCCGCAGCGAAGACCTTCCTCTTCTCCCTCAGCCACGTCTGAGGGGCGCCAGGAGAAAACTCACTGAACTGAGGAGCAGAACATCACATGTTCTGTATGTAATATGTTGCTTTCTTTAGATTAAACTACTTTACAGTATACAGCTAAAGCAGCAGCTATTTCATTATTATATATCCCCAAATATTTAGAATTACACCAGAACTCAATACTTCACTTTGAACAATCTCTTCAGAATTCACAAAAACTGCAGCAGGTTCACAAGCTTCTACAAATCCTCTAACAAAGTTAATTCAGCAGAATTAAAATTATTTTAATTAAAACTTTGTCCTGTGGCCCATTAACATTTATTAAAAAGGACAGAAGATGATTTGTGTCTCTGCGCTGCATGTTATATATATATATATATATATATATATATATATATATATATATATATATATATATATATATAATGTACTCATGACATATGTAAGTGCATCGTAACTAAATAAACCAATAGATAAATTGCTTGAATGGATTATTAGAAAACGAGTCTCAGACAACGAAACCAGTCCATGTTAGACGATGTAAAGTTCCATCATTTTATACATCTTGCCTTGTGTACATGTAAATATGTTATGTAATGATAACCTGTATGACTCCTCCTACCCGGTAGATGCTGTTGGGGTTGAATATGTTATGTAATGATAACCTTTATGACTCCTCCTACCCGGTAGATGCTGTTGGGGTTGAATATGTTATGTAATGATAACCTGTATGACTCCTCCCACCCGGTAGATGCTGTTGGGGTTGAATATGTTATGTAATGATAACCTGTATGACTCCTCCTACCCGGTAGATGCTGTTGGGGTTGAATATGTTATGTAATGATAACCTGTATGACTCCTCCTACCCGGTAGATGCTGTTGGGGTTGAATATGTTATGTAATGATAACCTGTATGACTCCTCCCACCCGGTAGATGCTGTTGGGGTTGAATATGTTATGTAATGATAACCTGTATGACTCCTCCTACCCGGTAGATGCTGTTGGGGTTGCTGACGGTCGGTATGGTTTTGGGTTCAGGGATCGGAGCCGGGCAGAGAGCCGATAGGCTGCTGAAGCCGCTGCTACTGCTGCTGCTGCTCATGCTGTTGTCTCCGCCCCCCTCTTCCTCATCAGAGGAGCTTCCCGAGGGGACGTCGTGACTCGCCCGCTCCACGGCCTGGTGGATACGGCGGGAGAACTCCCTGTCTCCACGCCGACAACTGTCCACCACCGAGACACAGAATGGAGCGCTGTGTTCTCCGTACCTGAGGAGGAAAACAAAGTCATACATCCATTTTCTGCATTGGATTCAAACACCTAAATACCATTGTAAGGAATGTTACGCTTCTTTTTTCATATCTGGAAAAGAGTCGATAGATTCATACAGTAGTGAGCTGGTCCTTGGATGTTCAATAAACTATTGTAAGTACAAACAAACAAACAAACAAACGGTTCATTGATTTTAACATGAGTTAAACGTTAGTTAGCCTGTAGCTATCAATCCACGCAACAGCTCATTACTTGTCATCCGTTTATTCTGAACGCATGTCAAAATATCAAACACGGCAGTGTGCAGACATGGGCAGAATCAAACTAGATACTGACAAACTGTCCTTTGATTTCTGTGGATAAGAGCTCATATAATGTAGTCATAACTGGTTTGAAACAGTCGGAGAGAGCAGCCGGTGACATGTAGCTGAGTGAGAGAACAACAGAGTTTAGGCTCAATCTGAAGCATCTTAATGAAACTTTTGAACATGTGCAGTTTCCAGCCTCCTGTGTGTGAAGGGTCTGACCTGCAGGACACTTCTCCTGGGTCGACCCACACCGTCAGCTCCTGGGGAAGGCCCAGGTCCTGGTACTGCACAACACTGCGATCACAGGCCTGCTGGAGCACCGGGTCCTGCAGCCGCACACGGTTCATACGCAGACACCTGAAACACACACGGTGGTGAGGAGGAGGTTCTGACGACTCTGCTGCATGTGGCAACTCGTTCCACCATCGAGGAACCAGATCGGTCTGGACTCTGGAGTGTGACGGAGAAGAGACGACAATTCTCGTCTTCTTTCACCTTCAGAGTCTCGATGAAAACATTGATTTAATTGGAAATACATTCACTCTCTTGCCTCTAGTACTGGGACAGTTTTTAAAAATGTGATTTTTGCCTCAACCCCACAGAGGAGAATGAAATGTCATTGGTAAGGATCACAGCTAAGAAGAAAAACTAACTACAAGAGGCAGACGTCAGTTGGTTGGCATTGAATAGAGCAATGTTTTAAATTCAAAGTTAACCAACTGTAAACAGATTAGAGCTGCATTGTATCATTTACACATTCAGCTTTTAATTTCTTTAAAGTCTCACCACAGATAATGAAATGTCATTGAGGATTTAAATCTTAAAACAATTAGAAATATCTCCATCGCTGAATATTACAAGGAAACGGTTTTCCAGACCTCACTCAATAAACATTTAGTTTTATTGATACGTCCATCTTAGATTGTTGAGTATTGACAGGCAGCGGCTCAATGAAGGAGTTAGCTGGAGGAAGAAGTGATGATGATGATGATCTACCAGTGTACTGACCTGTAGGCCTGTCCCTTGCTGGGGGCCTTTGGGTGCCAGTGGTTCTTGTAGTTTTCAAACAGAACGGATGTGAGAGCGGCAGCAAACCTGTCTCTGCTGTCAGCGTCCAGAGACCCATACCTCTTCACCAGCCGAGCCACAAAGAACACGGCAGCAGCGATCTCTTCCTTCATGACCACACACACACTCAGTCAGCGTCTGAACCTCTGGTCTAATAAACACAACCAGACCTGCACAGTTAAAAACTCTGTCAATAAAACCTACAGATAAAACTAACGAGGAGAAACTTGGCTGCTGGAGCTCTGGAGAGAACTCAGCTTTGATTCCTGATGCTGCGACAAATATCAAAACATATAAATCAACTTTTCATCTCCAACACCGGAATCAGTGCATGAAGCAGCAGTGGAAACCTCACACGTCAGATACTGAGCGAATCTCTTCCTCCTCACTTTCTCATGAGGTTTAATAAAATCACAGTTCAGCTGTGAGACCAGACGACACACCTGAGGCTGGTTGACTTAATGTCTCTCTCCCTCTCTCTCTCTCTCTCTCTCTCTCTCTCTGCAGCTCCTCAGAGTTGAATTGTGGAAGTAGTCAGACACAACTGAGGAAATATTATTGGGTCAATTATTCAAAATTACAGCAAAACTATTACAGAGTGAAATTCCTGCATATGAATGAATATGGGCCAATTAAATATTTCTCCCTCAGAGATGAGAATATTATATAATATAATATAAGATGTTGTCTTTAAGGAGACACGTTCACTTTTTCTTTTACAGGTTTTCCTGAGGCTTCTGAACGCCTCATCAGCGTCCAGCTGATGTTTCATTGTGACATCCTGATGTTACAGGTGTGAGGGATAGCATTCTATTACTGTATATTTCATATGATAATTATGATAATATACTTTATTACTCAACTACTGTTTTTTTTTATTTAACTTGCTCTTTTTAATGGATCTTTCCTGCAAAAGCTTTTCCACATAATTAAACTTAACATCTTAAATCTTTCATCTTAAATATTCAGTTTCATTGTGAAACCAGAGAATCTGTCATTTTGTTTGAAAAATGACAAAACACTTAAAAGCTAAATTGAGTTAAATTACTTTTGTCAATTGATTTGTTCATTTCATGTTCGTCAGTTTGTTTTTCTTACTTTAGGAACATTTCATAGGTTTCATACTTTGAACCATTGATTCGTGTATTAAACACCATCTGTTATGAAGATATCACATTCAACGTCAACATCACTGGGCAGCAGACAATCTCGTTATTCAGGCCTCAAGTTACACATCACACATTAAAATCAATAAAAACTCTACAAGAAAAATACAGATTCAGAAACATTCACAGTTTATTTTTTTATTTGAGTGAACATTGAATTTATATAAACCCGTTCTGTCAAAGAAAACCACATTAAACTTCCACCATTAAAATCCCTCAAGTTAATGAGCGAAAAGATCAGTAACAGGAAGCTGTTGTGCAAATTATTAGAAAAGAAAATTTGCCAAAAAACATTCATAGATTTCCCTCTGACAGACGGATGACAGTCGTCAAAGCACTTTGCCCGTAACCGCTTGTCGGAGGCGTGGTTACGGCCTGTAACTGCTCGTCGGAGGCGGGCAAGCCTGTAACTGCTCAGAGGAGGCGGGGCTACGGCTTGTAACAGCTCAGATGAGGCGTGGTGACGGCCTGTAACTGCTAGGAGGAGGCGGGACAAACTAACCACATGAAGTCTGTGGTACAACTTCAAAATAAAAAATAAATAGACAACATTTTAATCAATCTGCACATTTTCAGATGTTTTCTCTGAACTGACGACTGGTCCAGAATCCGAACATCTTTTTCAGATGAACAACAAGAAACAAAACAGAAATGAACAGAAACGAAAACTCCATGTAGAAACAGACTTGAACCGTCTGAGTGACGGATCATGTTTGAGTGTTTAGGTTGTGAAATATCTGACAAATAAAAAACTACATTTAAATAATCAAAAGACACCTCCACATTAAAATAGTCCACTGATGAAACTTTAGAAAAAATAAAACACACTGGAGCAGACTTCCTCCTTCCTGTCATTCACAATTTCATAAACAATCAGTTAATTTATGGAGGATAAAAAAAAGCTCCTCAAGACAAACACGTCTTATTAAAACATGCGTTCATATCAGATCGTTTCCGAGCTCTTCACAACAGAAACTAACAGAAAAACTTGAATTTCAAACAGGAATGCAAAGTTCATCGAACATTTTAAAAACAAACTTTAAGATAATTAGAAAATAGATAAAACTCTGCATAATCTTAAATCTCAAACTATAATCAAGTTAAATATTCAGGACTGTAATCTGGATCACATGGAGGTTCTTGAGCGGGGTCAGAGGTCAACCCCTGTTCAGGTCACCAGATCAACAACGTTTACATTCACAACAATGTGCAAAGGAACCAGAAGATGAAACTATAATATTCCACTGTTAAATAATGACAAAAAAGTGAAAATGGCCGACACCATCAGTCTCTCAGTTATGTGTATCACATACTCTGTGAGCTATGTACGTTACTCAAGTGTTTCACTATAGGTCACACAACACCTTGTTTGTCTGATTCAACACCTCGTGGAGAACCGGGATCTAATCACATCATCATATATCATCACGTCATCATATATCATCACGTCATCATACGTCATCATATATCATCATGTCATCATATATCATCATCATGGTCGGCATATGACAATGTGACGAGGATCTGCCTCTAGTATTCATCAGCAAACTGCGTCTCACAGAAGTATAGCATGAATGACTGACAGACGAATGACCGACAGACAACAGACAGGCGACCAACAGACCGACAGACAGGCGACAGACAGACAGACGATCGACAGCCTACCGACAGACGAAAGACAGACGACCGACCGACAGACAGACAGACGACCGACTGACCGACAGACAGACAGACGACCGACTGACAGACAGACAGACAGACAGACAGACAGACAGACAGACAGACGACCGACCGACCGACCGACAGATGACAGACAGCGGACGGCCTACATATGACCGACAGACGACAGGCAGGCGTTGGACGTTGCTTGTGTGTCGTCACTCGTTTGTCTCTGAACCAACAGGGTTAGGGTTCAGGGAAAGCTTCATGTTTAACTGAGGGTTAGGGTTAGAACATGAATTATTAATATAAATGTTGAAATGATTTTGAAACTTATAGAACATTTTCAAAGTGCACGAGTTACAACAAACAACTCGTGTCGTTGTGGGTGAAGTTCAGATATTCATTCATGATTCATAAAAATCTAGATATGAATCATATTCAAACAAGTTGTCTACTTGAATCCAACCAGTTGTGAGGAGGGGTTAACCCTCTAAGCCCTGACCCTAAGGGGTTAACCCTAACCCTCTAACCCCAACCTTAAGGGGTTAACCCTGACCTCTAACCCCTGACCCTCAGAGAAGCTGCAGACAAACAAGACAAACTACAAATTCATTCTACTCAGTTTGGTCGAGACACCTTATTTGGCACAAAGGTTCTTCTTCACAAAGGAGACGGGACAATGACAGTTGATCTCACTGGATCACTATCCCTTCAACAGAGAAGATACCCTCTAACCCTCCACCACCAAGAAGATAACCTCTAACCTCTAACAGAGAAGATACCTTCTAACCCTCCACCACCGAGAAGATAACCTCTAACCTCTAACAGAGAAGATACCTTCTAACCCTCTACCACCGAGAAGATACCTTCTAACCCTCTACCACCGAGAAGATACCTTCTAACCCTCCCCCACCGAGAAGATACCTTCTAACCTCTAACAGAGAAGATACCTTCTAACCTCTAACAGAGAAGATACCCTCTAACCTCTAAGAGCGAAGATACCCTCTAACTTCTAACAGCGATGATCGCCTCTAACCTCTAACAGAGAAGATACCATCTAACCTCTAACAGAGAAGATACCATCTAACCCTCCACCACCGAAGATACCATCTAACCCTCCACCACCGAGAAGATACCTTCTAACCCTCCACCACCGAGAAGATACTGTCTAACCTCTAACAGAGAAGATACCCTCTAACCTCTAACAGAGAAGATACCCTCTAACCGTCCACCACGAGAAGATACCCTCTAACCGTCCACCACGAGAAGATACCTTCTAACTCTCCACCACTCCCCAACATCACTTCAATTCAATGAAGCTGCACCAAACACAACACACTCACCTCAGTCAGTCAATTAATTATTTCCTGGGAAATTGGTGAAAATGTCAAAAAAGTTTCCATCTCGCACGATAAAGTGATAAAAATATGAACGTCCTGGTTTTCTCTCTCGTCTCCTCCAACAATTTCTGTGGAAATCTGCTTACTAGTTTTTGAAAATCAAACAATAACCCTAACCCCCTAACCCTCCTTCACAAGCCGTAGTTCACCTGAACAGGCCAAAGATCAGAACCGTGTCTGAACAAAGATAGAAACCGGCTCTGAACAAAGATCAGAACCGGGTGGGACCACTCATTCACATTGTTCTGTGGATTGACAACTTCAGCCCCTGACAAATATATCTACAGCAAAACAATCTCAAATAAACTTCTGATCTGGATTTAATGTTTCCTGACAAATAAAGAAACATTTGACGTTTTGGTTCCGAACAAACACGATATTTCTCTTCAGAGGCTTTGGTTCAGATTTGTGAAAGTTCTCTTTAAAAAACACCGACGTCCAGAGTTTGTTCCAATAATCAAACAAAAAACGAATGAACAATAAATAAATAATAATAACAGTTGTGTGTTAAGGGGTTTGATGAGCGAACACACACACACACACGCACACGCGTCTGTGTGTTTATGTATAAATCAATGTCCTGTTCATCACAAACTCCTCGTTACAGACAACTACTTCAACACTCAACAGATAAATAGAGTCATTTTCATGTTTCATGTCACATTCTTTTCTCGTGTCAAACACAACCGATGAACTAACGTCTGTGATTCTGCTCAGTGGTAAAAGAGAAACTCTTCTCAGTTCTCATCACAGCAACAATCCTCAAAACTGCATGAACAAAAAAAGAGTTGACAATAAATAAAAAGACAAAATGATTTTGATGAGCTTGTCTGACACGGTGTTGTATCGTGTGCTTACACTCAGTCACTTCCTGTTCCTGTTAGAACGGGAGATTCTTCAGCTGCTCGAAGGTGATGAAGAACTGACGACGGGTCAAAGAAACAACTTCTTCAAATCACAACAGAACTGAGGCCGGAGCCGCTTGAGTGACGGGCCTGTAAATAATATTCCATCAGTTCTCTGCTCCTGACTGAGTCGATGTGGAGCGTGAAAGTGTTTATTGAAAGTTATTATTATTATTATTACACTTTATCTAGAGATAAAACACGAGTCATGTGACTCCAGGCTTTTATCTGGACGTGTGTTTGTGTTAAAGGATACGATGATGTTCCATTTCTAATTGTGTACAGTGTGTACAGTGTGTACAGTTAAACACATGACATGTTTGTTTGTGTCTGAAGCATTAAAGGATACGATGATATTCCACGGACCCAGTCGCAGCCAGTTGGGCCAGAACCCCTTGTAGAGAGCGAAGAATCCCTCGTTCTTCCACGTCTGCATCAGACCGTCCAGCGTTCCTTTGTACATCGGATTTCCTGACAGAACTCGCTGGTTCATCATACGAGTCCGGACCACGTCCACGGGGTTCGAGGCCAGAGCCCCCGCCAAGCCACACGTGAAACTCGAACTGAAACACACACACACACACACACACACACACACACACACACACACACACACACACACACACACACACACACACACACACACACACACACACACACACACACACAGACAGACAGACAGACAGACAGACAGACAGACAGACAGACAGACAGACAGACAGACAGACAGACATTATATATAACATATATATACTTGACCTGAGGACAGTTACAGGATGAACACACTCACATGAAGTGCGTCAGAATCGTGTCTCCCATGATAAATTAAATATATTATATATAATATATATACACTCACATGAAGTGCGTCAGAATCGTGTCTCCCATGACACCAGAGCTGAGCAGGTGCTTCTTGGTGATGTCATAGACAGGAAGTTCTACCCCGACGACGATGGCCGCTCGCTGCGCCGTGGGGATGACGCCCTGAGGAAAAGAAGACGGATCACGACCACTCTCTTGTCTGCATGTTAGATATGAGGCTGGTTAGCTTAGCTTAGCACCGGGAGGATCTGATTAGTTCCATAGTGACCATCACACTTCTGAAGAACAAACTGTCCAACTACTGCTTTAACGATGTTTGATAAAAGATTTTAAAAATATATTCATATCTACGTAAGGACTCACCCTCCACAGGCCTCTGGTACCCTCTGTCTGGTAGATGTTGATGAAGTTGGACATCATGCTTCCTTGAAGCAGACTTCCCTGTGCCTGCATCCTGATCTGAAGATATATATTGTCATATTTTAATATTTCATGTCTGTGTGACAGATGGAGGAATCATCACTACACTGTGTGCAGTTGATGTGTGACACTGTAGGTCTCTAACAAATTGGATTATGAATCTTCATGTTGTCCTACTGTAAATAACTGAAAGCTGATATTTTACATCAGGGCTGATTAATCATTTAGAATCGATAATGAAAATATGACCACAAGAGACTAAAGCAGAAGCAACATCCAGGTTCATGTGACACTGAACTAAATAACCAGGAGCCTGTAGTGAGAAAGAATGTGAACAATAAAACGTTATCAAATTAAAACATTGACGTGTGATCAACGTTCTGTAACTTAATAAACCTTGAGGACGTCGGTGGGGTTTGCCAGAGAAGAGGACAGAACTCCAGACACGACGCCACAGAAGACGTTGATGATCATGGTCTCGTCTGTCAGAGGAGAAACAAGAGACGATATTAATAACAACAATAAGATATGAAGTTAAGATTAGGGGGTTAAGGGGAAGGAGGGATCAAACCACCAATCGTCGGGTAAGTGGACGACCGTCACTAGCTCCTGAGCTACAATGGCCTCTTCATGACATTGCTTAATATGTCTTAATATAAGATGCAGATCTTATCTCTATCTTTTGCAGATATGTTGGAAAATGTGTTTGTTGTTTTTATTGACCTTGACCTCTGACCAAAGAAAGGTCAAGGTCTAGAAAATCCATCCATGACTATTTTCACCACACACAGTTTGTTCAAATATTGATATCAGTAAAATCTAATTCTAATTGTGAAACAATGCTTTGACGTTTCTCGGACGTCAGTCATTGTAGCCTCGTTCTTCTCAGACACGACCTGCGTGTTGAAAGTGACACGTTAACAGTGAACTTGTCGTTTATATTAACGTCTTTTAAATCCAAGCTTCATGACAGACTAACATACGACTGTAAGATCGAGTCGTACAAATTTTGTTAGAAAAAAATGTGATTCGGTTCTCTAATAACTCGTGCAGCTTTTGTCTTAAATCATCATCGTCAGAAATGAGAAATCATCATGTCTGATTGTTCTCATTTGCTCGAATCCACCGGGAGGAACATGGGCAGAGTTATGGTTCTCATGATCAATGACTACAAACATTGATTTGACACTTTCACATGTACTTGTACAAACTGTGACGCTCGGAGCAGATCAAAAACAAACACTGTTCAAGAGACTGAGAACTGGTTTTTAAACAGACACATTGTTCCTCTGTTTGACTTCTGATTAGAGATTAGAGATCTGATCACACAGTAGAGATCTGATCAATCTGATCACACATTAGAGATCTGATCACACACTAGAGATCTGATCACACACTAGAGATCTGATCACACATTAGAGATCTGATCACACATTAGAGATCTGATCGATCTGATCACAAATTAGAGATCTGATCACACATTAGAGATCTGATCGATCTGATCACAAATTAGAGATCTGATCACACATTAGAGATCTGATCACACATTAGAGATCTGATCGATCTGATCACACACTAGAGATCTGATCACACATTAGAAATCTGATCACACACTAGAGATCTGATCACACATTAGAGATCTGATCACACACTAGAGATCTGATCACACAGAGATCTGATCACACATTAGAGATCTGATCACACACTAGAGATCTGATCACACACTAGATATCTGATCACACATTAGAGATCTGATCACACATTAGAGATCCGATCGATCTGATCACAAATTAGAGATCTGATCACACATTGGAGATCTGATCACACATTAGAGATCTGATCGATCTGATCACACACTGGAGATCTGATCACACGTTAGAAATCTGATCACACACTAGAGATCTGATCACACATTAGAGGTCTGATCACAAATTAGTGATCTGATCACACATTAGAGATCTGATCGATCTGATCACACACTGGAGATCTGATCACACATTAGAGATCTGATCACACATTAGAGATCTGATCACACATTAGAAATCTGATTACACACTAGAGATCTGATCACACATTAGAGGTCTGATCACAAATTAGTGATCTGATCACACATTAGAGATCTGATCGATCTGATCACACACTGGAGATCTGATCACACATTAGAGATCTGATCACACACTAGATATCTGATCACACATTAGAGATCTGATCACACATTACAGATCATGTTGCCACGTGAACATATGAAGGAGTCGACTCTTATCCTCTGACACATGAACACTTTGACACTTATCTGTGGCCACGTGATGATAAAGTCTTGTTCTCTCTCTCTCATCTCTTTTACGATGTACCAGAGTATTTGCCCACAGAGAATTGAGTGAGATCCCATCACATACCTCACTAATCTCAGAGTTGTGATCTGATGTTAACACCAGGTCTTTAGTCAGACTAGCTTTATTTAATCATCATCTAAAAACCAAAAGACCACATTAGAGTAATGACTGTGGTTTGTGCTTTTAATGTTTAAAAACCAAATGTGAATCCGCCTTGAACCAGTTAGAGCTATAATGCAAATATAAATCTAAATGTCATAAACGTCACACTGTCAGTATCATTCAGTGTTGGGCAACTGCCAAGCTCCACTCGCTGTTACCAGACGAATATGTCGTCGGTGATAACACTTTCTTCTGTGACACTTGTTGAAAAGTTTAGACCCTGAAGAAGAACAAGTTCACAAAGAAAGAAGACAATGACCTTCTGGTTGGCTGACGAAAAACCTCTTCAGAGTGTTGTAGGTTCCGATCTTGATCGTTCCGTATGACGCTTGTCTCAACAGAGCGGGGGAAATCCTGAGGAGGGGTACATTGTGTTTATGAACCTGTAACAGGAGGGTAGACTGAACACACATGCTCATTTTCCTGTTGAGCATAAAGTTTTCACTTTATATATGCTTCCTTTAGGCAATATTATAAGAACACACAACATCAATTTCCATTGCTACGCTGATGATACCCAGCTGTATTTATCTATAAAGCCAGATGAAACTAATCAGGTAGACAAACTTCAGGACTGTCTTAAAGACATAAAGGCCTGGATTATTTATAATGTTTTACTTCTAAATTCAGAAAAAACTGAGGTCATTATACTCGGCCCTAAACACCTCAGAGAAACATTATCTGATCATATAGTTAGCCTGGATGGTATAACCTTGGCCTCCAGCTCTACTGTGAGGAACCTTGGAGTTTTCTTTGACTCACACATAAAACAAGTCTCTAGGACAACAGCCTTCTTTCACCTGCGCAATATCAAGAACATTAGAAACATCCTATCTCAAAAGGATGCTGAAAAACTAGTCCATGCATTTGTCACTTCTAGACTGGACGACTGTAATTCATGACTGTCAGGATGTTCCCCAATAAGTCTGTGAAAAGCCTCCAGTTAATCCAAAATGCAGCAGCACGAGTTCTGACAGGAACTAGAAAAAGAAATCATATTTCTCCAGTGTTAGAATCCCTGCAAAAAGTAGAATGGGAGGCAGAGCCTTCAGCCACCAGGCTGACTCTCTACATTTAAAGTTAAACTTAAAACCTTCCTCTTTGACAAAGCTTATAGTTAGAGCGGCTCAGGTGTTTAATAAACCATTTCTTTATTAAGCTGCTATAGGCCTAGACTGCTGGGGGAACATATCATTAGCATCCCACTCCCTCTCCCTCCCTCTCTCTCCCTCTCTCTGCCCCCATATATTTACATTACATGTCACTAACTCTGTTTTCTCTCTCTTCTCGTGTATCTCTGACCCCAGGATCCAAACCCGTCATTATTATTATTATTATTTTATTATTAATAACATCATTGCATTTATAAGTGTCAGTTTTTCCATAATTATAAGTATCAGTCTGGTAGAGATTAAAGCAACTGTTATACAACTCCTCTCTCCTCCGATATGTTTACATTACATAGGGTCACTAACCTTGTTTGTGTTTTCTATCTCTCCTAGTGTATCTCTGACCCCAGAGCTGCAGGACCCAAACCCCTCATTGTTATTGTATTTATTATTATTGTTATTATTATTATCAGTCTGCTAGAGACTAAAGCGTTGCATGTACAACTGTGCTCACTCTCTCTTCTCTCCTACCGTCTCTCCTACCGTCTCTCCTCTCACCCTCTTTCTGCCCACCTCTCCTCTCTTCCCCATTTCTCTCCTCTCTCTCCTCTCACCTCTCCTCTCTTCCCCCTCTCTCTCCTCACCCCAACCGGTCGAGACAGATGACCGCCCACAACTGAGTCTGGTTCTGTCAGAGATTTCTTCCTGTTAAAAGGGAGCTTTTTCTCTCAACCGTCGCCAAATGCTTGCTCATTTAGGGATTTGTTGGGTTTTTCCTGTAATATTGACCTCACTAGTGCCTTGAGACAATGAATGTTGTGATATGGCGCTACACAATTAAAATTGAATTGAATTGAATATTCTAATTTGTTCATTAAAGTTATTTCATGTGAAAGTTCAACTCAAAAGTAAAGATTCATGATAATAACTGTTCAACCAGCAGCAGCTCCATGTGAAGTCATTACTGCATGTTGTCTTGAACACAAGGGAAGAAGTTACTACATTTACTTAAGAGCAAGTGAGAGTTAAGCCAAAAGCTCACACTCCCTCAGGGAAGTTGAGCAAGGCACCTCAGGATACTTACTTTCCGGGAACTGAGTTCAGAGTCAGAAGCTTATTGTAGTGTACAAAGTCAAACATAAGTTCACACTTTATAAATTTGAAATACTTATTCTGCAAGTTTCCCTTCACACAAATGAGAGTGCAGGACTTTCCTACAGTTCTAGGATTTAAATTGAAGACTGAAAGCAGCTGCTCTCCATGGAGGAAACTTTTGTCTCAGTGGTTATAAATATGGTCTGACAACTGTCGATTCTCCAAGGTCTGGTATTGAGAAATCCATACCCAGAGTACAGTGCGCGGACGCCCTCCTCCTGGCCGATCCTGTAGAGGGCGTGGAACATGCCTCTGTAGCGCACCTCGGTGTACTGGGACTGACCCTGGACCTGCAGTCGGGTCTTCGTCAGGTCGATGGGAAACGTCCCTGAGGATTCACAAACGAACAATAAGATAATAAATAATAATAAAGAGTTATAGACATGAGGTCAAGAGGATATTTTACTCTGTGTGTGTGTGTGTGTGTGTGTGTGTGTGTGTGTGTGTTAGACAGACGAGGGAGGTAGTAATGACCATTGTAACTGTTATGATACTTAATCAACAGTAAACCTGTGACCAGGAACATTATGAAACATCAACTGAAACACCAGGTGACACTTTAGATTCTGACTCAGCTTCTTCACTGAAAGAATCACAACTGTAGGTGAATATGTTACGTATCTTTTCTATAGTGCAGCTAAATATACACATTTTGAAAAATGATATAGATATTGAACAGCCTTGTTCAGTGACTCAGCTGTAAAATTAATAATAATAATTATAGTAACAATAATACTAAGTGTGTGCTGGGTAAATATTTATTCACCAACAACCTGACTCAGCTATAATATGCAGGTACCTATTGCTGCAAATTCTGTTAATATGAAAAGACTATTTGCATAAAACACGCACAGCCATATGATTATGGCGCATAAACTCAATGATGTATATCCGAGTCTGTGGCTGCGGCGCATCACCTACCGAACTCTGCGACAATCGAGGCCATGCCTCCGTAGATGAAGGGCTTCCAGTTCAGGCTGCTCATCTCCGCGGCGGCGGCGGCTGCTTCCACCTGCTGCAGCCCCGCTAGAAAGAAGAGCAGCGCGGCCACAAGGAGGTCAACACAGAGCTGCGGCCGCACGACGCACAACATGTCGACTAACATCCCCATCAATGATGCTACTGATCAATGATGCTACTGATCAACGACGCTGCTCAGCAACAGCATCCACTTCTCTCTGCGCCGGAAACAGACGCCCGCTGTCGACCACCGCGTACAGAGCCGTCATATCTGTTGTCGGGCTGCTATTGGTTGTGAATGCTGTCAATCAAACGGCTCAACGATTCAATTGGCTGGTGCGATGGAGCGGGCAAACCACGAGAGACTGACAGCAACCGTGTCATGAGAAGTTATATATCACGCTTCTGCAAAGCGTCACAATTAAACCTACAGAATCAACAAGTACGACGTGGGATTTAAAAAATAAAAAACACCGTTGAATAGTATTTATGACAGAGAAGATCGAGCGAATCGTTTCTACCGGTTAGCTCGAGGTAGAAGGCTACTGCTAGGCTAACAGCTAGGCTAACAGCCATGTTAACAGCTAGTGAGCTAACAGCTAGTGAACTAACGGCCATGTTAACAGCTAGTGAGCTAACGCTACCGAACAACCCGCCCCGCCTGCTGACGAGGTCACCAACCAACATCTAGTTACCGTTACATTCAGCCCGGACGTCTCGTGCCCCGGTGTTGGTGTCGGTGTCGCTACCTGCTACTGGACTTGTTCCATGACACGCGACGTGCTCTCGTGCTGTTAGCTTCACATTTCAGCTAATGTCAATTGCGCCAGAAATGATAGAAACAGGATTTCCGCTAATACTTTTCAAAATAAAATCCTCTGTGACAAACTACGTTGCTCGAAGCAAGGTCACGAGGTCACGACTTGCCATTTAAATAATGTAATGTAATAATAACTTCTACCTTCATGGTATTCCTAACCCTGTGTTTATGTCTCATTAAAATATATAATCACACAACAAAGATTTATTGTAGATGTATATTCTTTATTATTGTTTAGTTTGAGTGTATATGTCCTCAGTATATTTAAATGGTGATGTTAAATAAGTGAAAGTGTCCAGGCACAGCGGCTGAACATCCTTACATACTGCAGTCATAGTGTCATCAATCATATAGTGTCACAAGTCACTGCTGTTCAACAGAACTTTTCAAAATTTCAACTTCACAACTGGTTTTAACGATTCCACGTGGAGGAGTTAATCCTGCTGAATACATTCACTCATACAAAAGTATTAAAAAGTAGGTTTAAGTTTTCAACCACAACAAGTGCAACATATTTTCACGCAGCACAGAATATTATGGCTCATTCACTTCACTGAAACATTCCATCTGAAATAATATCTGTCATCAGCTCTTCCACGTAAAATCAACAAAACATTCTATCTCCCAACTTTAATCAAAAAGTTTGCAAATGACACAGGCTCCGATCAGATCGTATTATCCTTGGGAGTATTTCAGAATGATTTAGACTGTCCACACATCCTGTTCCTCCTCAGATCTCTGCTCCTCCTGGAACATGTTAGTCTTTAAGCTTCACTATAGAACACAGGTCCCACTGCAGCCACAAAGCAGCTCCACACAAATTATTCTGTAGTAGTTGTTACCGATGGGAAGAGAATTAGCTCCTTCACATATGATAAATCCTATATCTCCCATGGTCACATATTTCTTTAAGCTTAATTGTTCAGCATGTGCAGTAAACAGCAGAGCAGCCCTGTGGACCCTCACAGTGATGTCACATCCATGTCACACGCCAAATATCCACAAGGTAACATTCATCAGTGAAAAAATAAACATTTTTACATATTGGTTCTTTTCCTCTTCAGCTAAAATAGAGTCAGAGAAACGCAGTAGTGAGCAGAATGGGGCGTCTGACCCATTTCAGAGACTAGAGTTGATAGAAACTCCAAGATGTCCACAAGTGGAGTGACACCATTATTTTTATCTCTTCCTTTTTCTTCTTTTTCATTTTTACTGGAGAGCATGCTTAGCAACAACCACCACAGCAACAGGAAGGTTCAACACAAGAAGCTCTGTAGATCACAGAGTGGTACGGAGCAGACGAATGACACGTTGGTAAAGCTGCTGGACGACTGACACCAGATTCCTAAAGGAGAGGAAACAAGTGATGAGAAGAAAAGAGTTATAGACTTGATCGGGCTCTTTTTCTTTTAATGGTCGTCATCTTGTCCACTGCGACCTCCTCCCTGGTTCCTCCCACCACCATGTATCGCCCAGTCATTGGCCAGTCTTTAATTGTTGGCAGCCAATCACAAGCTCCACTGGGATACACTATACAAACCATCTTTGCCGACTGTGATTTAAACTGAGCAGTTTACCTCCATGTCTCTGTTTGAAATGTTAAATAGTTTGTAGCAACTAGACAAATTGTTACTGGTTCAGAGAAGTAAACGTTAACGTGATGTGCACTTTTCTTTTCTTTCATTTTTCCTTTGCATTACACATAGTTATAGAACGTCTAGTTTACACAGGAGTTATGGGTGTTGATTAAATACTGACAGTTTGATAGGTAGTCCTTCTTTTGTTAATTTAAAACAATTGAGTTAGGCAGAAGGTTGCGTTTGATTTAGATGTTTAGTTTAGTTTATGATTTGTCGTCACCCGCAGCCTTTTCCTTTATTCGTGGTCCTTAACACTAACCTTCCACTGACTCCTGCTCTTTTGGTTTTATATCTACAATTTTTTCAGAACAAAAAAACTACTTGATTGCCTAAATCCATCGCTGGGTTTTGCTCCTTCCCTTCTCTCACCCTGGACAACTAGAGGGTTGTAACATGTTAAGACCTGTGTTTCATGTCTATGGAGATCTGAATCAGAACCCTAACCCTAACCCTGGACTTGGTTCTAGTTTGTTAAAGATGTTTCACCTTCATCTGCAAGCCTAAATCTCTGCCTTTGTCTGTCACCTGGTTAAGCATCTAAACCCAATTCCTATTCTTGGATTAGGTGGGCCACAGGATGGTGGACCCATGTCATTTTTTTCAGGCTGTGCTCAACTGGGCCACATGTGTCAAGATCCAGTTATCAGGGTTAGGGTTAGGGGTTAGGGTTAAGGGTTAACCCTAACCCTTTCCCAAGTCGGACTTGGGACAGAACCCTGTGTTTCCCTGGTTCAGACAAGGTGGCACATCTTCGTCAGCCCCTTTCCCTCAGGCCGATTTACCTTGGGACACCATGTTGCCCCTGACAACAGCTCACAGCATCACCGGGACACAGATTCTCAGAGGAGACAAAGGTCTGATTTTCCTACAATATGAAATGTCTCTAAGTCATAAGTCAATTTCACAAAAAAAGTCCATAAATGTTTCTTCATGTTTAACATACAGACAACATGCAGACTCACCGAGCTCCCACAGAGAAGCAGTTGTTGCGGTTTGGGTGGAGGCAGAAGAGCGAGGCCACGCAGTAAACACAGCATAACAACATGGACAGCAGCCGTCTCTTTAGAGACATCTTCAGTCTGACAGAAACACAAATCAGTTTCACTGCTTTCACATCATCTACGAGGAAAAGGAAATGTCTTTTGGGACAAACAACACCTGGTGGCTGCTACGCGGACACAAAGCAGAAAGACATAATTCCCATTCCTTATTTCTTATTATTTGAGTTAAGCATTTTTCACCTCGACCAGCAGGGTGAAAGAATGAAACATGAGACCTTTTATCTTGGTAACAACAAAACCTCTGACATCACAAATCAAACTCTGCAGTACACTGATGTGGAAAAATAGCAACTCGCAGCTAAATCCTGCTAATGTTGGACACCATACATCACCATCATCATCATCACCATCACCATCATCATCATCACCATCACCATCATCGCCATCATCATCACCATCACCATCACCATCACCATCATCACCATCATCATCATCACCATCACCACCATCATCATCACCATCACCATCATCACCATCAGCATCAGCATCAGCATCACCATCATCACCATCACCATCACCATCACCATTACCATCATCACCATCACCATCATCACCATCATCACCACCTTCATCACCATCACCATCATCACTATCACCATCACCATCATCACCATCACCATCATCACCATCACCATCACCATCACCATCATCACCACCATCATCATCATCACCATCACCATCATCATCATCACCATCACCATCACCATCATCACCATCACCATCATCACCATCACCATCACCATCACCATACATCACCATCACCATCACCATCATCACCATACATCACCATCACCATCACCATCACCATCATCATCATCACCATCACCATCACCGTCATCATCATCATCATCATCATCATCACCATCATCATCATCACCATCACCATCATCACCATCACCATCACCATCACATCACATCACCATCATCACCATCACATCACCATCACCATCATCACCATCATCATCATCATCATCATCATCATCATCATCACCATCACCATCACCATCATCATCATCACCATCACCATCACCATCATCACCATCCCCATCACCATCACCATCACCCTCACCATCATCACCATCACCATCACGATCATCACCATCAACACCATCATCATCACCATCACCACCAACTTCACAAACCTGGCCAAATAACTAGTTGATCTTTCCAAAGTGGAGAACTCCTCTTCCTTGGCTCACGACACGCAGCAGTTCCTTCAAACCAGATTCCAGGTTCAAGGTGGAGTCACAACATTCCGTCACAGTGGGTGGAGGATGGCGTTGGCAGGGGTGTAAACAAGATCCCGACTCCCTGGGTGCTGGGCACTGGGTACAATTCCTGCTGACCCACGCTTTGTTTTGAAAAGTCCTGAAAGGTCTAGCAGGGGTGAATAGCATTCCTAAATTGTGTGTCTGTTGGAGCTGTTTGGTTTGTTGGGCATGTGAGGTAATAAAAAGAGGATCTTTCCTCTCAGGTTGGACTCATATGGAACCTGGTGAAACTGGGATTGTTGAAGTTTGAGGATGTGTGAATGATAAGGTGTGAAAATGCCCAACACTAAGACAGAAATCACTTCTGTGTACAGCTATGTTTAATTATTAGCATATTTGTCCTTGACCGCAGGGTTAGGGGTTAGGCTTGTCCCACTGTGATGATACGTAGGCATAGACACGCGTTGAGCTAAATGCTAACATCAGTGTATATAAACACGTTCACAGTAAATAATGTTCACTATAATTAGTGTGTTTTCATGCTAACATTAGATGATTAGCACTAAGAAGAATGTACAGCTGAAGCTTATGTGAATATGTCATTAGTTTTTAAGTATTTGATCATAAACAGACAAATTTACTACAGCACAAGTATGAAGTGAGAGGATAAACACGTTTGCAATTCTTAGACCTTTTTTACGTCAGACATTTTGATATGTGATATGTAATCAGGACCCTGCATGGGACAACGACTTCATCCTGCGCTGCCGAGTCAAGACAAATGTCTCCTGTGAAAAAGGGCAAGAATGTCTGTCCTAAATGTCACAGCAATCCATTCAGAAGACAAGACATTACAAGTGGATCCAACAATGTTGGCAGTGCTAAAGAAAAAATTCAGGGGATTCCCAAAGTCACAGACAAATGTCAGGTACTGAATAAGTATAATTATACTTTGACCTCCTGGTTACATTAGAGGAAACTTCTGAGGATCAAGTCATTAATATAGTATCTGTATATAATTGATAGCATTTATGTCTTTCATTTGTTTTGCATACAACCCTGAAATCTGGTTATAAAAAAATTACAGTTACACATCTCTCTCTTTTGTTCACGTGTTTCAGGCGACTGCGAGGAAACACAAGCGCTGGAAGAAGCTCTGCTGCAACTTTCTTCAGTAGGTAAAAACCAACTTCTACTTTCTGCCTCTCTCCACACTGCCATGACCAGAATCAGCCACCAGGGGGCAGATGTAGACTTCCTCTGACTGAACGAATCAACATCGAGACAGAGTTTGAGTAAATCTGCATCCTTGAAAAATTATTGTAGAAAAAATGACAGATTGAAATCCCTGTAGTTTCGTGCATGTCTGTTATTGTTAACATGTTTGCATTTTTATATTAAAATTATAGGCCACTAAAAGGGTCAGTAGTGTGTATCTTATCAGAGAAAAAGAAAAAACAGAAACCGTAAGTTTCTTCTTTTTTCCACACAAATATACCTATTTTCTTTTTTTCAAGCTGAGAAGACACGTTTTGTGTTTTTTGTTAGATATTTACAGGCCTCCCTTGTTTCGTTGGGGGGGCACTGATCTGAGTTGTATTTTACAAATGAAACCCTTTTTCCTTTACTTCTGATGAAAAATCCAATTGTACCATACGCTCACATGTGGCTTTACAGTGAAATGAAAGTGTCCCTGTTCTGAGGTTTTGCAAACACACAGTCAGGACTAATCATTAACCAGTTCACGCTTCAACATTTCTCTCAGAACCTGTAGCTGCTCCTCAATGCTGAGAGAGATGGTGATAACAGATGATGTTTCGTGTGCAGCGTGAGAGAGCATCATTAGCCAGATTCATTTGTGTGGAAAATGGTCCCATCGTGCCAGATGTCTCTCCAGCAGGGGGAGAGTTTAACTAAGCCCACTCAGCTCTACACAGAACACAAACAACAACTTGCTTTTGTTTTTTATCTCACTGAATTTTAGCAAACCAGAATCAACACGTTTTTTAATCCAACACTGTCACAAACAATTACAACATCTGCATGTAAAAGCAGAAGGTTTACAAGGGGTCTCCAGAAAAATTCATTTAAATGTCAGGGAGCTTATCAATGTTTTTTTATATCACGCTTAATGAAGTCAGACACATATCTCTCCTCATACACTGCAACATGTTCTTGTACATTAACCTGCAGAGCTGAAGACCAGGAACAATATATTTCTGAGTTTATGCACAAAGACATGTTGTTTGTCACTGCGTTTTAAAACTATTTCATTAGTTTTATTGTTTGCTGTTATTTGTGGAGTATTGTATTATTTATACTCTTTACCCCTTTTGAAGTTATAGTTTATTTCATTCACCGGTTCTATGCACATTTTCAATTTACACATGAAAAAAATCCGAACTAAAAAAAAAAACAGAATAAAAAAAATTTGCAAAAACTTAAACAGCTGTCTGAGGTAGAAATGTGTAAATATTATCTTGATCGTTGATGAGAACTACAGTTGTAGCGGATGTTGAAAATGTGTTCAAACAAAGATTTTTTGTTTTATATAAGAAAAGACGTCAGACAGGTTCTAACATTATACAATATTAAAAGCTCTCAAACTGCCTATTTAGCCATTCATCTCTTCCACATTCGTTTAATTCATTCATATACATTTATCTATTCACTCTTTATTTAAAGTTTAGTTCTCTGTATCACATTAACTATACTGTAACCAAAATCTTTATTAAATTGATAAATACAGTAAATTGATCATGAACAGACCGCGCTGGGGCAAAGGTCGGTCCCATTGAAGCAACAACAAGCGGAAGGGAACTAATGTGTTAGAGTAGTTGTGTGTGTGAGTGACTGTATGTGAGTGTGTGTGTGTGTGTGTGTGTGTGTGTGTGTATTTGAGTGTGAGTGAGTGTATGTGAGTGTGTGTGTGTGTGTGTGTGTGTGAGTGTATCTGAGTGTGTGTGTGTGTGTGTGAGAGTGAGTGTATGTGAGTGTGTGTGTGTGTGTGTGTGTGTGTGTGTGTGTGTGTATGTATTTGAGTGTATGTGAGTGTGTGTGTGCGTGTATGTGTGTCTGTGCTTGTGTGTGTGTGTGTGTGTGTGAGGGGAGGGGACAAGTGAGACCTGCTGATGATGCTGTGAGTGTTTCTGTCCTTCAGTATTTGTTACACTGGTACCAGGATGAGATCGACTGGATGTTACAGGAGCCAGTAAACTTTCGACAGCTGTGGCATCAAGATGTGTGGAACATCATCAGACACTGGATTAATGTAACAGGATCGTTTTTGATTGACATGTTTATCTACGGAACCATTCGATCTTTTTTTAAATATTATTTACACAATCTTAACCTTAAAGTTTTTTACGACTTAGTGTTTGAGCATCTCTCCATTTTTTTTTCTGATGATATTTAAGTGCCACATTTTGTGATATGATGGACAACGGCTGCACAAACGCATCACTGTAAAATCTCTACATATATATTTGACATGTCATATTTGACTGGACAGGCGAGCACAGAGCCTTCTGGTACCATGACTCCTGACTGCATGGACTCCAACGAGCCGACAACCCAAAGCAACATGAGGCCTCGGGTGATGGGTGTGATCCTGAGCTTTGCCTCTTGCCTCATCATCTCCACCAACCTGCTGGTGGCGGTCGCTCTACTGAAGCTTCTCCTGAAGAGGAGCAGCCAGAGCTGGTGCTTTGTCTTCAACTTGGCACTAGCCGACGCCCTTGTGGGTGTGGCCATCACTGGCCTGGCAACAGAGGACTTCAACGGCAACAGCGACAACATCCCCCAGACTCGGCAAAGCCACATCATTGCCGACCCTCCCACAAATGCCACGCCTCCTGCTCAGGGGAAGACCCGCTGCCTGATGAGGATGGCCTTTGTCACGTCACCATGCACAGCATCCATCATGTCCATGTTCCTGATCTCACTCGACCGCTATGCAGCCATCAAGATGCCCCTGCGTTACTCCCTGCTGTCAGGGAAGGGAACAGCAGTCGGGGCCTTGCTGACTCTGTGGATCAGCTCTTTCACTTTGGGATTCTTGCCAAGTGAGTCTTAGACAAGAAAAACTGTTTAAGGGGAAAAAGGCTGCGGTTCAGTGTAAAAGTTTCTGATTGATGATGGATTATTTGCATAACAACCTAAATATTAGGTTTTATTTTTGTTCGAGGAATGTTTTCTTGATCATCTGTGTGCTTGTAGCAGCAGCATCATATTTGAATTAACCATTGTCCTCCGCTAGTCATGGTGCAGCAGCTGCAGGCGGAGGGCTATGACGGCTTCTGCGCATTCTTCTCCGTCATTGATGAAGTGGGCATCATCATCTTGTTCAGCGTGTGCTTCTTCCCTGTGCTCTCTGTGTTCGTCTACATCTACCTGGACATCCTGATGATTGCCCGCAGCCACCAGAAGAAGATCTGCCAGGTTAGGCAAGCAGGCTCCAGGACAGCTGGATATCAACATTATCAACATCACCAGCAGCTGCGAGGCGGCTACTGGAGTCACGTCAAGGCCCTGAAGACGGTGGCGGTGCTCGTCGGCTGCTTCTTAGTGCTGTGGTGCCCCTTCTTTGTAGTGTGCATAGTGCACGCTCTGTGTAAAAGGTGTGAACTCGCTGTCGTGTTGGAGAATTATCTGTGGCTGCTGGGACTGTCCAACTCACTGATCAACCCCCTGGTGTACGCCTTCTGGCAAAGGGAGGTGCGGCTGCAGTTGGCAGCCATGTTTTCCTGCTTTACAGGCAGGTCTTTGGGTGCAGGACCACCAGGTATCACAGGTAGATATGACCTTCAGGCTGTTGTGGAGACTCACACCCATGTTGGCAGTGGAGATACCGTCAACCCTGATCTGCTGCGGCCAATCACCTGTAACAATGAGGCTCAGACAGCGGCACAATCGGCCATGACCAGTTTATAAAAGAGACTATATATGGACTTGTAGTAGATGAGTATGTTATCAATATGAAAGATGCTTTCACACCAATAAATAATAATATCATTCAACATATTTAGTATTTTTCATATTTCAATATAACATATTAAATGGTACACTGTTCATAATATGTAGTAGTGCTACTGAGCCCAATTTGACCCAATTCTTTTAGACCTGTGACCAATTGACTAATAAAGTTTTCTTCCTTTCTTCTACTGTAGCTGTTGAACTATCATCATCAACATGTGTTCAGTACAAATGTATCTGCATTAGCAAAAGTACTGTACAAATATGTGCATCTAAGCAAAAAAAAATGTTTATTACAGAATATTTTCAGCCTTGGCTAAAATGGTGGCATGCAGCTCACAAGCCAGTTTGTGACGGTGCCACAAAGACACAACACAGACTGTCCACCTCTCGCTGTGGTTCACTGGGAGATTAACTGAAATGACATCAGTACAGTAGAATCTACAGATTTGACAGAAGGGCTCAGAAGTTGAAAAGACTAAAGAGTTGAGGTCCCTCAGTGGAGTTACTGCTCGTGATGGGCTTTTCACTAACTTCATGCAAACTCACTGCAAGTATGAAATCCCACAGACTCGGCTGCAGAGAATAAATATGAGACTGAAATTAAAATTTATTTTGTCAAAGAAACAGTTTGACATGGATTTAGGTTCTGACCGACTCTGTTCGTCTGATGAATTGATTACATTACAATATTACATTAAATAACATCACATTCATTTAGGGACTTACAATAAGTTAATTCAACCATGAAGATTTTACCCAAAAAGTGCAAGAATCATGTGAGCACATTTATCAAATAGGCAAAACGGCTTCAATGGCTGCATTTTCTTTTCTTTCCTCCTGTTTTAATTATTTATGGACAAATGTTCAATCTGAACAGGTGAGTTTAGTCTGAACAAGTGAGTTTAGTCTGAACAGGTGAGGACTTACACAGGTTAGTCTTTAACTCTGGGTCAAGTTCAAAGTCACATACTGACGTCACAGGACGACACCACAGACCCATGAAAGAGGAAAGAAAGTAAAACTCAAATTAGAGAAAGAAAATTAAATACATAAAAAATATAACCCTAATCCAAATCAGGAAACACTCCCAGTAAACTGACACTTATGAAGAATTAACGTAATTTTATTGCCACACCACTCAACATCCCTGACAACATGTTGCTTCTCGTACAGTATGTGAAGTCTCATTTACACTGACGCATTTGTGTATCAGATTTCGTTATTGCTGTAATGAATCTCATTTGGCACGAAATAATATACAAATATCTCAAAATACAAAGAAACATGGACGCCACACGTGTCTTTTGAGGTAATTCAATGAGTGTAGCGATATGTCGGCCATGAAAAGTATTTACAGCTTCACATTACTGGCTCTTCAGATCTGCGGCTTCACTTGACCAATGACGCAAATGAAAAGTTGTAAACGTGGGAATCGTTTCCAGTGTGTTGCCAGGTTGGGCTGATTTCTGGGTGACAGTTGATTTAAATTTTGTATCATGTTTCTCCAACAACAACAACAAAATTGGCTATATTCAAATGAATCAGCCGCTTCTCTCAACTGAGATCGGTGGAGTTTCATTGGTTCGATACACAAAGACTAATAACTAAAACAAAATTTTGTTCAGGTTCATTATCATTGTGATTAAACCTGAAATTTAACACCATCAAAGACTTAAGTCTGTGAATTTATTTAGTGAGATAAACTCAAACATGATTCCATTCATCTATAAATATTTGCTGCACTTAATTATCTGTCACGTTACTCTGAACTTTTTTGTACCTGACGGGATCCTGTAGAACGAAGACGCTGGTCTCCAGTGACCTGATTGGTCGACAGTTGTTGACAGGTTTTGATCTCTTATCTGGAACGTAGATAAGAGATCCTCCGGAGCAGGTTTACATTCAGCATCAGTTACCATGGTGATTGACCCCGGTCAGAAGAGAAGCAGCTTTGTAAGACGGAACACCAGAATTAAATTTGAAGTTTAACCTGAAGTTTAACCAGAGTTAAACCTGAAGTTAAACCGGAGTTAAACCAGAGTTAAACCTGAAGTTAAACCTGAAGTTAAACCTGGAGTTACCTCGATAACCGCAAATCCTGCTTCGTAGTCCAGACCTCTGTTTCCAGGACACTGAACACAAACCTAGACGAGAAGGAGTCAGGAAGGAGGAGGAGAGAGCAACTGTCTGTGTAAAAACATTCACACTGTGGAGCTCGTCTTGCTCTTGCTTCTATTGCACCTGTTGTCACTTTCATTTACACCAAAGCAGCTGAAACTGATTCACCATCACTTCCTGAATGACAGATTGTCCCTGAAGTGGAACTGACCTGGTGTGCCACGGATTCCCTTTTGAGCGTGTTCACTGAGCTGAAGTTCTGTGTTCTGAGTTTTACGTATGAAAACTGTCCCCCAAATAATGCACATGTAAGAGGCTTCACGGACGCATCATGTGACCATGACCTCATATCATGAGATCAGCTCATGAAGTGAGACATTTCCAGGTTTACCACCAGAAAAAATGAAAAGATAAAAAAGAGTTTTATGCTCCAGTGTTTAACCAAATACAATTGAAGCAGAGTCAGATCAAAAACAACACGCAGCAAAGGTCATGAGACAGACTGGAACCCATGACATCATTCACAAATGTGTGTTTTATGCTGCTTTATTACATCCATGTGATTTAGGAGCTTTGAGCTGATGTTTCAGACGAGCTGTTTATCTGCACAGGTCATATTTAATATCTATTCAGTCATGGAAACTTCCTCGGCTGCTTGAGTCTTGATAAATGTCGCCCACTTTACGAGTCAGCGGTCTGTATCAACAGAGTATCACAATATGTCTGTGGTTTCTTCGTGGGCTTACACAACATTTACTTCAGCATGAGAGGAGTGTCGAGATAAAGTGTATTAGCTGGATTTAGAGCTAATTCACCTTTGGAATATTTGTCTCTGGGCAGCACAGTGAAGCACTGGTTTCATCGTACTGTCTAGAAACCTGCAGGTCAGGTGAACTGCAGCTGTCACATGTTGTTTGTCAGAGAATATACTGACTGGCTTCGTTCTGGTTCTGGTTCTGGTTCTGGTTCTGGTTTTGGTTCTGGTTCTGGTTCTGGTTCTGATTCTGGTTCTGTTAGAGATTTCTTCCTGTTAAAAGATTTTTTCTCTCCACAGTCATGAACTCACTATGTAAAGAGCCTTGAGATGATGTTTGTCTTTTGGTGCTATACAAATAAAAAATGTAATTGACACTAACGACCTTGTGAGATTATAATACTTTTCTGTATTTTCAGACAGAATAAGTGACTCACACTTAATCCAACTCAAACAGTTTCAATTGTCGGTTTCTTGTTGTAGGTATGTTTCTAAATGATGACTTTGGTGAGAACAAAGTTATTACAAGTGATAGAAATGATTCAAATTTCATATACAATTGTTTTGTAGTAATTCATTGGATGAAACAGAATTTAAACAGCAGAATATTTATTAATAAACTGTTGACACAATGGACTAAGAATCAATGAAGGGAAACATGGAATTGTTCTGCATTAGACTTTTTAGAAGGGCATGCAGACTGAATATGTATTTCAAATAAACAGGAATGTGTCCACAACTGACATAATGACTGACGCTATCGATGAAAATCATCAAATCAGATAAATAAACCCAAACAGTTTAGTCAACGCAACGCTGAAATTAGGGTTAGATGCTGACATATACAGTATATATATATATATATGTGTGTGTGTGTGTGTGTTAACTATGCTGATTCTTCTGCGTCCTCAAGGAGCTGAAGAACGGATGCCACAGCGCCTCCTCCAGAGTGATCCGCCTGCAGACGTCGTACTCCAACATGCAGCCGAGCAGGTCGAACAGCTGCTGCTCCTCGTCGCTCCTCGTCTGCATGAACTGCTAAAAGACAGACAGTAACTGAAATGTATTATTATTATTATAACAGCGAGTGTGACCTCTGCCTCGCGGCTGCAGCTCATTGGCTGATATGGCTGATGATGCGTACTTTAAGTGGTTTACAGTTTTTCGTGATGTATTTGTCAGAGGAGCTCTGCTCGTCCCAGTTCAGACACTCGTTGTGCACGTAATGCTGCTTTCTGCACACAATGAAGAACATGCATTTGGGTTACACTCAAACTGTGGCGATCACTAGTTTAAATCATAAGCAGGAAACATCTGTCACCATGGATACTGATGTACACGTGTTGTGTCTCTGCAGGTGCAAAACTGTAAAGTAAAAATCACTATGAGAATGATATCTCTTTTAAAAATGTCTAATGGCCTAAATAAGGTGAACTATCTAATGAAGGTGTTTAGGCCTTGTTGTGTTTGAATTGTTAGTGAATCAATATAAAAGATAAAAAGTACAAAACTATGGAAAACGAATGGATGGATGAATTTTGCACTGAATCTAAACTTATCCGAGCGTAACTTTTACAATTTAAAGTGTCAGGAACATGCAACAAATTAAGTGTGTGTGTGTGTGTGTGTGGTTACTTGGTCAGTTTCAGCAGGTGGGGGGGAATAGGTCCAAGGACTTTCTCCATCATGGCGAGATGTTCTTTACTGTCATGGGTCTGAAACAAAAGATGTTCATAAGAACGTACTACAGTACTGTGTGTGTGTGTGTGTGTGTTTGTTTGTGTGTGTGTGTGTTGGGGGGGGGGTGTACCGGGAAGAGTGTACGTCCCAGGTAAAACTCCATGACAACGCAGCCCAGACTCCAGACATCACACAACTGGTTCCAGCCCAGATCTGAGCACAAAAACACAGTTGCAGATAAAAACGTGGATTATCTGACATGCACTGTGCCCGTGTGTGTGTATGTGTGTGTGTGTGTGTGCGCGTGTGTGTACCCAGTATGACCTCTGGAGCTCGGTAATGCCGTGTCGACACCAGAGATTCATGGTGTTCATGATCAAATGTGGCGGTGCCAAAATCCACCACCTTCACATCCAGACTCCTCAGTTTCCTCTCCTTTAACACACACAGATGCACACACTGCTAAACATCTTTACTAGAGTTTTATTTAGTATTTTCTGACTGAGGAAAGTTACTTGAACAGAAGTTTCACCTCCTCTCCGATGTTCTCACAGTTAGAGCAAACAAACAGGATGTTTTCTGGCTTAAGGTCGGTGTGTGTCAACTTGTTACGATGAAGGACTGTAAAACACACAAAACACACATACTGACATATACTAAAATAAAATAAAAATATATATAAAAGGTATGAAAAAAAAAATCATCAGTCTTAATTGATACACATCTGAGTCGTTTGGATTATTTTCTGACCCAAAGACGACTCAGTGAACAACAAGACCAACACCATGAAAAATACCAACAATGCGGAGGTCAGGTGTCAGAGGTCTCACACACACACACACACACACACACGACTTACAGCTGACGGCTCTGAAGATCTGAAAGGCCATGTGTCTGATCTGCTCCACGTTGAACGGCAGGAAGTCGTTCTGCTGTAGGAACTCGAAGGTGCTGAGGCCGAGCAGCTCGAACACGATGCAGATGTGACCTTCGTGCTCGAACCAGTCCAGCATCCTCACGCAGGCGCTGGCAGGAGACAGCAAGTGATCCATAAACATGAGGCCTTTACATAACTGAAGACGATAAAGATTGAAAATTCAAAATCGTTTCTCGCAACTTCATTTGCACATATATCAATCTAAAACGTACAAATGTAAGGTAAAATGAATGTAATCTAAAAACAAAAACTGGATTTACACTGAGGGTCGACAAGACTCACAATCTGTTGTCGTCATCCAGTCTGTTGATCTCCTCCAGCACTGCGATCTCAGACCTCGCTACGTCACGGAAACACTCAATGTTCCTCACAATCTTCACAGCCACATGCTTGTCTCTGTGGAACACACACACACACACACACACAAATTGACAAAATAAGTAATTGCACCAATGCCACAAACATGACTTGCCTGCATTCGCTGTATCCATTTTGCTTACGTGTCCCGATCAATACACTCCACCACCTTTCCAAAGGCTCCAGCTCCCAGAGAAGAGACCACCTCATCTGGGAACACAAAGACATGAATAGAGGATGAACAGTAACAGTAACAGTAACAGTAACCCTAATCCCAATGTACTGAACAGTATTTGTAATGGTTAGTGCAAAGAATAATCCAACATTTCAGCCACCACAAAACAGTAAAACAATATTTACTTGAAAATTGTAAATTTCACATTTCAGTTTTATTTCCTTTTCTTTTACTGAAGAACGTTTTTCAAAATGTCAGCGATTGAGGAATTTACTTTCAGGCATCAGGCTGTAACATGCTTCCAAATTTAATGCAGTTAATTTTTAATTTGTCAACTGTTTTTAAAGATTGACGACATGACAGCTCACAAAAGTGAAACAAAATCATTATGAATAGCTCATAGGCCCCGCCCCCTAGTGTCTGGATGCAGTACAGGTCATAAGCCCCGCCCCCTCCATGTGAGCCAGTAGCAAACTGGTTTGAAAACAAAGTTACCCTCATGTGGCCACAACAGAAAGTCAACACATGAAAGGGTTAGGGGACAAGATGGACACAGAGGAGTTGAATACATCTTTGTTTCATCACAAGGCCGAGGTGATGGACCAGGTGACCTTCCTCATCGTCCTCACAGCTCTGCTTCTTGTGGCTGTTCTCTCCTCCATCATCAGCAGCACTGACAGCGCTGTCATCAAGTGAAGCAGATTCAAGGCTGAGCGAGTCGTCCAGCAGCTGAGTTGAGGTCGAGGTGATAAAGGTGTTGGTGGTTGTGTTCGAGACGTAAAGGTCGACAATGGACAAAGACAGGATGACAGTTTTTTAATCACATACACACAAAAAGGTTCCATTCCATAGAGGGGCAGTTTGAACTTACAGTATATTACACAGAACAAGTTGTGAAGAAGCCACAAACATATCGTCACACATTAAATCATATCAGAAACAGGAGACACTGATGACACAAGGCTCATAATTGACATAATTCAGTACATTTTAAATGATTTTGTCTAATTTTGGATAATATACTTTTAAAACTAACGTGGAACAAAAAACAAACAGTAAAAAGGCAAAAACATAATTAATTGATTGATCCCATGTTTCATTTCAGGGACTACACCAACTTTGTGGATTTGGATTTATAGAGCAGCTTCGACTTTTACAGCCGACACTTGATTACTGTATTATTTATTTATTATTAGCCCCTTTTTTAATATACTTAGTGCTGTAGAAAATCAATCACGATGATGAAGTTGTTTGAATTTATTTTAACTACATGATAAATATATACTGTATATATCGTACCGAGGTGTTGAAACTCCCAGTCGTCACGTCACTGTGGAGAAGATCTTCGAGAGAAAAGACAGTGAAGACATTTAGTTATTGTAAACACAATCACCACCTTCACAGGTCGATCAGGACAGACAGTGATTCAGGTCATACTTCTACATAGACTATTATCATATTTATTTGCTTATCCCTTATGTAAATTTTTATTAAAATTAAAAATCAAACAGGCTGTTACTGATGTAAACACATTATTGTTTTGAGTTCAATCTCAGCTCAATAATTGTACCTCTCCTGTAAGTACAGTCGTCATCCTTGATTCCCATCGTTGTGCTGTCCACGCTGGGCTGTGAGGGGACACACTTCTCCAGACTCTGGAGGTCTGAGGATGAGTGGACAGGGAGGAATCAGAACCACAGAGAGGGTGTAGTTGTGTGAGATCCTTTCAGCTAACAGAGGTTAAGAATAAAAATAAAAAAGTAGTGCAGCTTGAGGGTGAGTTAGACTAACCCTCTAAAATTAAAAATTAAATAATAGATCCTCAGGAGGTTGTTGGGATTCAACCTCTGGGGACAAAGAATGTCTTGACTAAATGTCATGGGAATCAAGACAATAATTATGGGGATACTTACAGACATTTATTTCCAACCAAAGCTTCAACATTTAAATTCTTTCAACATGCTGCTGAAGGAAAAGAGAAAACAATCAGCCTCATAACTCACAAGCTCTGAACGAACCTGAACGAGGAATCAGATTTCTAAAGTCTGAAGGTCCAAAACACTTTGGTGTCTTCCTCTTCCTCCTCTCAGCTGCTCTGTCACACAAAAGTAGACATTTTTGATTTGGAACGAAATCCAAATAAAAACTGAAAAGTCATGTTTGTCCGTTGAGAACTTCACAGCTCGCCGTCTGTGCTCTGTGTTCAGACTTTGATCCACAGGGGCGAAGGTTTCTTGTCGTCCAACCCCTGATGGCATCTTCTCTGTTTTCAAAGCTAAACATAGTGTTAGACCACTTCAACCCAGAAACCCAGGGCTGCGCCTGGACTCTTGAGAGGGCGAGTTACGACCCCCCATTAAGTGGGGCAGGTTCCACAGGGGCGAGAAGAAAACCTGAAACTATAATGGTCCCGTGGGTAAAAGGAGGTTTTTAGAGAAGTCAGGTTTTCATTTCTTCATCTGTCTATTTCTTCTGGGACGTTTCACAGGGGTATACTTTTCTTCCTTTTTAATTATTTAATCATTCAATTGCTTTTTTACTTTCTCTGAATTGTTTTTGTTTTACTTTCTCCTCTTTTAGGATATTATGTCATCTTTATTTTATCTTTTTTTCTTCTTCACATCTTTTTTAGTGGTTAATCATTATATCTATATCATTTCATCTTTTTTACCTGCCTTTGTTTCCCATGTTATGTTAATATTGTTTTGCTCAGTGCATGAATGGGGTCCAGGTATTGGTTTTTATTGCTTTTCTCCTGTAAAGCACTTTGTGTTACATTGTTTTTACAGAAAACTATAAAAAAGAAAGTCTGAATGGTCGATTGATTCATGGTATTTTGCCAAAGAGCACCTTGACTCAAACCCCTGAACCCCTGAGCCAAAGGCTTAATTGTTGAATATGGTGTTTAATAAACGAGTCACTGCACCAACATGAAAACATCAGTCCAACAGTGAAGAACAGTCGATGCAGCAATGTGATTTTAGACTCTGATCCTGGCACATTGTGTTTGTCTGTACCCGAGATGGATCACAGTTTATGACAATCAATGCAGAAAAGCAGGTTGTTCACATACTTTTCATTGTTATCATATTTCCAGGATCTATTTTCAGCCCAGGACATTATTCCAGCAGCTGAGCACTGAACATGGGATCATCTGTAAATAACTTGTGTTAACAGTGTGGCTCTCTGCAGACTGTAGATACACAGATAAGACTTGTTATTCAAATCATATTATTCTTTTTTCAATGTTTAAGGTCTGACAATAAGAACATTGTAAAATATATGTTTATATAAATAATATTTTCCATTGGTTATTGACTCCTTGACAACAGCCCGTCCACAACCTCACAGTTTGCAGTAGCAAATGTGACGGCACGCAGATTGGTCACCTTCACTGGAGCGAGGCCACGACACTTGTCAGTGGTTCTAACTGTATCTTCATGCAATGACAACCCGTCCTCCCTGCGCTGCTTCCACAAATAGCAGACATTCCATTCACAGCTGCGGCTTCTCGCTTTCACTCTGTGTTATTTCTAATCTTTTCGCCACCTCCTGCTCCATTTCTGATCTATTTGAATTTCATTTGAATTCTTCTGCAAGATTTTGAATATCAGTAAAACCTACAATCTCAAGATGTTACCAGATTGAAATATTCCTCCATATTATTTCCAAGTAGGAGAAAGTTAAGAATGAACTAGACATTTTAAACATTGAAATTGCAGTTGAGATGAGGTTTGCAGTGTGACTTTGCTTTTCATAGCCAACAATGTGAGTGAGTGTTGGTCGTTCCTCCCTTTCCCGGGAATAGATCTGTGGCTCAGCTGTGTCACTGATGTAAATCAACACTGACGATGATCACTCCTACTGACAACATGCAGGACTGTTGTCACTCACTTAAGATGCTCCAACATTCACTAATCACAAAGTACTGCCAGTAGTGTAGCAGGTTTAGCTCTGTATAATAATATGACCCATTCCAACTGCAGCCAACGAGACTCTTCTCCAGAACACAACAGTTTATTTTATTTCTTTCAGAACTGGGATTGTATCACTGATATGTTTTCATAACTCTTCTCTGTTTGGCTAAAAACTACTTTTCTGCAAAGTGTTCCACAATATAGATTTGTGTGCCCTTGAATTTAATGACATTAACTGATTTCCCAATAAATCCTTCTAATTTAAAACTATTCATCAAAATTAAACATCTAAATTTTTACTAGTTTGTTTTTTGTGTCTTTCTAATTATCCAACTTAATATGTTTTTTATTGTTGTCACCAGGAAAATACAAATAACTTACACTTGATGATCTACTGATTGTGGACAATGGTTTTGGAAAAACGTACCTTCTTTTTTAAATATGTATATATATGTTTTCGTATCTTTACATTTGCATATTGTTTTATTTCACCCACACACACACAAACACATACTTGTATACCGTTTTCTAACTCTCAGGGAGTCCCATGGCAGTTTTGTTGTCAACAGCATTATAATGAAAATGAAGAAACTCTTCTCAATCCCTCTCCAGGCTGTGATACTTAAACCTTTGGCTCCACTTAACTTTGAAGGAAATAGAATCCATTTTAATCCAGATGGTTGAGATCGGTGACCGGTGGCTTTAATTGAAGGGGATTATCAATTCATCCGATACGGCTGAAAGATTACACTTCGATGAAATCTAACATTAGTCTTGACACTGTAAACTGACACAGCTCCAACAATTAGCACTATGCTAACCACATTAGCACTATGCTAACCACACTCGACACTGCAGAGTGCAGCGTGTTATTGAGGATACTCATGATATTAAATTACAGTCCTGAGGTGAAACCATGGAGCTGTAATACTGCACAACATCAATTCAATTTATCACTGGTGGAAACAGATTCAATGAGATTTGTCACCAGTAACCATGGTAACAAAGGTTTGTTGAAATCTTTGTAAAGTTTCAAAAATTTTCCAAAACAACTTCTCTATTTTTTCTATAGCGGAAATGGTCATATATAGTGATTGATGAATTACTTACCAATTATAAATGTAAAAAAAACGCATTGCCGGTTTTGTCCTTTTTTAAGATGCATGATTGATGATGACCAATATCCCTGTGAATTTTCTGACAGTAGAATTTGTGTTTTCCTTGTGTCTCTGTGTTCAGTTCCCTTTGTTATCTGTTGTGTTTTGTTTGGTATTTCCTGATTTATTTTGACATGCACATCCTGTTCCTCTGTCTCTTTTTGTCAGCCATTTGACTTCTTGTGTCTCACTCTTCTGTGATTGTCTGCTCCGCCCTCACGAGTTTAACCTGAGTCCAATCTTCACTGTGTATTTAGTATTTGTGCTGTTTCCAGTCGGTGATGTGTCCCGTGTCTTGTTCCCTGGTTTGGTTTGTATTTTGATCTCCAGTTATTTTCTTATTTCTACCTGAAAGATCCATGTCTCTTTTTGTTTTCTTTAATTAAAAGTAGTTCTTATTTTGCACTTTGCATGTTGGTCCTGCTCCTTCACACGTAACAGTAGTTGTATCCATTCACTTATTTTGATGTATTTCCCAGCAGGATTCACTAATCCAGCTTGTTGCGTTGTTGGACCACAGAACAGTGTCATTGTCCAGTTGCACCAATTATCATTCTGCTATACGGGAAAAAAACTCTCTCCTGTTTGTCTTATTTTTTAAACAGTTGCAATCTTGTTGGGCCAGAGACCAGGATGCAGCAACAGTAAAACAGTGTCAGTGTGCCCGTGTGGCCAGAAAAGAGGAGCATGCAGCCAATGGCATAAGACTTGTATCCACAGCCTTCATATCGTGAGTCAGACTATATTTTCTCCGATGAAGATGACGCAGCTGTCGTTAACCTAACAATTTAGTGCCCTAATTCTGAGACAGTTCTATATTTCTAGAGTGAAATTCAGTGATTGTTATAATAATAAATGTTACATTTAGGTCCCCATCTCATTTGAATAGATTTTGCTCAAAAGAAAGCATCTGCTGCAGCAATGACAAACAATTAAAGGAAGCGAACACTGACCTGGATTCAGACCGATGGAGTTAAAGCCTGTTTGCAGATTTCAAGCTAGTAAGATAAATTAGTTATCTATTTAATGTCCATGTTGATGCTTTTCAGGCTTCAACTCTTGTTGTGATAATTTACTTTTCTTGTCTTCAGTGAGCAGCTCTGCTTTTGTTTTCAATGTAGTGAAGTTTTTATTAGAGTGAACCCAAAGACTATAACTGCACATTACTATATTAGTTTTTAAAACATTGGGTTAGCCCTAACCCTAACCCTTCAAAATGTATGGCAAAATAATGTTAACTATAATTACGTATTTATTCCTTTATATTCTGACTTGTGTACAATAATTTCAAGAAACATGCAGGACTTGCATTGAACGGTTTTCCTCAAGTCAACATCAGTTAATGTCAACTATGTCCCACTAAGACAGTATGTTTGAAAAAGTTTTTGGAAAATGTTACTGCAGAGAATAAAAGCAAATATTAGAAAAAAAATAAGTAAATCCTACTTTCTGCTCACCTGTCTTTAAGAAAGTATCTGTGATGTCCTCTGCCGCTCCTTCTCTGATGACTCCTACTTGTTTGTTTGAGCAACATACCCTCCTTTTCTTTTTCTTCCTACCAGTGCGACCCCCCCTGTGCGAATGCAAACACTTAACGCCCTCGCTGCAAACTTGGAGAGACAGGAAATGGAGGGGCAATAAAACTTGATGTCCCACAGAAAACCAAGACGTGCACATTCCTGTGTGGTTCCTCATCCAGCAGCAGTGAAAAGCAACACGGTGAGTAGCCTCGTCTTCAACCCTTCACCTGACCCAGCAGGAGCTCTTCTTTCATCCCACAGGAGAGAACATAGTGTCCTGTGTCTGATGTGGACCTGTTGATGCATGAGATTGTATGATGTAGTAAATGATACAGGGGAGACAGAATGTGACATTGCAGTCATATTCAACCCACATTTTGTACACAACTGTTGTGTCCATGTAAACAGTGTCGCATAAGTTCCACAACTGAAGGTCCAACCCTAAGCCAAGGGCTGTTCAGAGGTGCTATCAACTGATGTTTTTGGGTTAGGGCAGGTGGAGAAATATATCATGATGAGACTGACAGGATAGTGAATCTGTTCTGATTCTGGTGGGTGGGAGTAGGTAGGTAGGTTACAATGCCCAAATGAATAGACTAAAATGAATGTTTCTTATTTATATATAAATATTGTTCTTAGTCTTTTAAAATAAATAATGAAGCCCAATGAACTTATTTTTAATAGATTCCTTAATTATGATTTTTAAATTAGTTATAAATCCCAATGAACCTGTTTGGATTAATTTATTATAAGAATGTGATAAAGTGATTTAGGGCTTGGGATGAGGTAAATTTAGGGCATAGGATGAGGTTAGGGTTAGGGTTAGGGTTAGGTGAAGGGATCTGATCCCGTCTCCTAAAGGAAATGGGTGGTGCACGCTCCATCCACCCACCCCCATAATCTCGGTCCCGAAAAGGCTGGCGGCTCCGGAAGGGCTGGCGGTCCCGGAACGGCTGGCGGTCTCGGCGGTGGGTTAGGGTTAGGTAAGTAAATTAGAGCCCGTCTCCCGGAGGAGACGGAAAAGGCACTCTCCACCCACCCAGTCCCATCACCTCGATCCCAGGACGGAGCAAAGTGCATAGAAATTGAGGTAAGTATAAAGGAACAAATGTACCATATGAAAAATAGGCAAGACTGTGCCTTACGAAAAATCATCACTGTGAATAAAAAGATCTTTTTCAAAAGATGGTGTCCGGCTCTCTTTGGCAACGTTTCGACCTACTTGGTCTTCATCAGGCCAGCGGGACACATATAAAAATCATATAATTAGAGTCAATTCATAGGACTCAGGTACAGCTTGAGCGATCCTGTCAGCTCGATGTGCGTGTGTGAAATGGGCTCCCTAACTGGGGCTCCTCCTTTTATACTCTCAATAAGGCTCCTCCTCTCAACTCTACTTGTTTTTTGAATTAACCCCATGATCCTCAAGTCCATTAAAAGAGCCCATACTTAGGGTCAGATAGGGTTGGGATCATGGTTAGGGTTAGGGCCCAGAATCAGGGCTAGGGGTAGGTTCCGAAAATGTGGATTGGGGACCGAAGTGACAGGGATACTGGGTGGAGGACCTGGCCGGGTTAGGTAAGTAAATTAGAGCCCGTCTCCCGGAGGAGACGGAGAAGGCACTCTCCACCCACCCAGTCCCATCACCTCGATCCCAGGACGGAGCAAAGTGCATTGAAATTGAGGTAAGTATAAAGGAATAAATGTACCATATGAAAAATAGGCAAGACTGTGCCTTACGAAAAATCATCACTGTGAATAAAAAGATCTTTTTCAAAAGATGGTGTCCGGCTCTCTTTGGCAACGTTTCGACCTACTTGGTCTTCATCAGGCCAGCGGGACACATATAAAAATCATATAATTAGAGTCAATTCATAGGACTCAGGTACAGCTTGAGCGATCCTGTCAGCTCGATGTGCGTGTGTGAAATGGGCTCCCTAACTGGGGCTCCTCCTTTTATACTCTCAATAAGGCTCCTCCTCTCAACTCTACTTGTTTTTTGAATTAACCCCATGATCCTCAAGTCCATTAAAACAGCCCATACTTAGGGTCAGATAGGGTTGGGATCATGGTTAGGGTTAGGGCCCAGAATCAGGGCTAGGGGTAGGTTCCGAAAATGTGGATTGGGGACCGAAGTGACAGGGATACTGGGTGGAGGACCTGGCCGGGTTAGGTAAGTAAATTAGAGCCCGTCTCCCGGAGGAGACGGAGAAGGCACTCTCCACCCACCCAGTCCCATCACCTCGATCCCAGGACGGAGCAAAGTGCATTGAAATTGAGGTAAGTATAAAGGAATAAATGTACCATATGAAAAATAGGCAAGACTGTGCCTTACGAAAAATCATCACTGTGAATAAAAAGATCTTTTTCAAAAGATGGTGTCCGGCTCTCTTTGGCAACGTTTCGACCTACTTGGTCTTCATCAGGCCAGCGGGACACATATAAAAATCATATAATTAGAGTCAATTCATAGGACTCAGGTACAGCTTGAGCGATCCTGTCAGCTCGATGTGCGTGTGTGAAATGGGCTCCCTAACTGGGGCTCCTCCTTTTATACTCTCAATAAGGCTCCTCCTCTCAACTCTACTTGTTTTTTGAATTAACCCCATGATCCTCAAGTCCATTAAAACAGCCCATACTTAGGGTCAGATAGGGTTGGGATCATGGTTAGGGTTAGGGCCCAGAATCAGGGCTAGGGGTAGGTTCCGAAAATGTGGATTGGGGACCGAAGTGACAGGGATACTGGGTTAGGGTTAGGGGGTTAGGGTTAGGGGTTAGGGGTTAGGGTTAGGGTTAGGGTTAGGGGTTAGGTAAGTAAATTAGAGCCCGTCTCCCGGAGGAGACGGAGAAGGCACTCTCCACCCACCCAGTCCCATCACCTCGATCCCAGGACGGAGCAAAGTGCATTGAAATTGAGGTAAGTATAAAGGAATAAATGTACCATATGAAAAATAGGCAAGACTGTGCCTTACGAAAAATCATCACTGTGAATAAAAAGATCTTTTTCAAAAGATGGTGTCCGGCTCTCTTTGGCAACGTTTCGACCTACTTGGTCTTCATCAGGCCAGCGGGACACATATAAAAATCATATAATTAGAGTCAATTCATAGGACTCAGGTACAGCTTGAGCGATCCTGTCAGCTCGATGTGCGTGTGTGAAATGGGCTCCCTAACTGGGGCTCCTCCTTTTATACTCTCAATTAAGCTCCTCCTCTCAACTCTACTTGTTTTTTCCATTAACCCCATGATCCTCAAGTCCATTAAAACAGCCCATACTTAGGGTCAGATAGGGTTGGGATCATGGTTAGGGTTAGGGCCCAGAATCAGGGCTAGGGGTAGGTTCCGAAAATGTGGATCGGGGACCGAAGTGACAGGGATACTGGGTGGAGGACCTGGCCGGGTTAGGTAAGTAAATTAGAGCCCGTCTCCCGGAGGAGACGGAGAAGGCACTCTCCACCCACCCAGTCCCATCACCTCGATCCCAGGACGGAGCAAAGTGCATTGAAATTGAGGGTTAGGGGTTAGGGTTAGGGTTAGGGTTAGGGTTAGGGTTAGGGGGTTAGGGTTAGGGTTAGGGTTAGGGGGTTAGGGTTAGGGTTAGGTAAGTAAATTAGAGCCCGTCTCCCGGAGGAGACGGAGAAGGCACTCTCCACCCACCCAGTCCCATCACCTCGATCCCAGGACGGAGCAAAGTGCATTGAAATTGAGGTAAGTATAAAGGAATAAATGTACCATATGAAAAATAGGCAAGACTGTGCCTTACGAAAATTCATCACTGTGAATAAAAAGATCTTTTTCAAAAGATGGTGTCCGGCTCTCTTTGGCAACGTTTCGACCTACTTGGTCTTCATCAGGCCAGCGGGACACATATAAAAATCATATAATTAGAGTCAATTCATAGGACTCAGGTACAGCTTGAGCGATCCTGTCAGCTCGATGTGCGTGTGTGAAATGGGCTCCCTAACTGGGGCTCCTCCTTTTATACTCTCAATAAGGCTCCTCCTCTCAACTCTACTTGTTTTTTGAATTAACCCCATGATCCTCAAGTCCATTAAAACAGCCCATACTTAGGGTCAGATAGGGTTGGGATCATGGTTAGGGTTAGGGCCCAGAATCAGGGCTAGGGGTAGGTTCCGAAAATGTGGATTGGGGACCGAAGTGACAGGGATACTGGGTGGAGGACCTGGCCGGGTTAGGTAAGTAAATTAGAGCCCGTCTCCCGGAGGAGACGGAGAAGGCACTCTCCACCCACCCAGTCCCATCACCTCGATCCCAGGACGGAGCAAAGTGCATTGAAATTGAGGTAAGTATAAAGGAATAAATGTACCATATGAAAAATAGGCAAGACTGTGCCTTACGAAAAATCATCACTGTGAATAAAAAGATCTTTTTCAAAAGATGGTGTCCGGCTCTCTTTGGCAACGTTTCGACCTACTTGGTCTTCATCAGGCCAGCGGGACACATATAAAAATCATATAATTAGAGTCAATTCATAGGACTCAGGTACAGCTTGAGCAATCCTGTCAGCTCGATGTGCGTGTGTGAAATGGGCTCCCTAACTGGGGCTCCTCCTTTTATACTCTCAATAAGGCTCCTCCTCTCAACTCTACTTGTTTTTTGAATTAACCCCATGATCCTCAAGTCCATTAAAACAGCCCATACTTAGGGTCAGATAGGGTTGGGATCATGGTTAGGGTTAGGGCCCAGAATCAGGGCTAGGGGTAGGTTCCGAAAATGTGGATTGGGGACCGAAGTGACAGGGATACTGGGTTAGGGTTAGGGGGTTAGGGTTAGGGGTTAGGGGTTAGGGTTAGGGTTAGGGTTAGGGGTTAGGTAAGTAAATTAGAGCCCGTCTCCCGGAGGAGACGGAGAAGGCACTCTCCACCCACCCAGTCCCATCACCTCGATCCCAGGACGGAGCAAAGTGCATTGAAATTGAGGTAAGTATAAAGGAATAAATGTACCATATGAAAAATAGGCAAGACTGTGCCTTACGAAAAATCATCACTGTGAATAAAAAGATCTTTTTCAAAAGATGGTGTCCGGCTCTCTTTGGCAACGTTTCGACCTACTTGGTCTTCATCAGGCCAGCGGGACACATATAAAAATCATATAATTAGAGTCAATTCATAGGACTCAGGTACAGCTTGAGCGATCCTGTCAGCTCGATGTGCGTGTGTGAAATGGGCTCCCTAACTGGGGCTCCTCCTTTTATACTCTCAATTAAGCTCCTCCTCTCAACTCTACTTGTTTTTTCCATTAACCCCATGATCCTCAAGTCCATTAAAACAGCCCATACTTAGGGTCAGATAGGGTTGGGATCATGGTTAGGGTTAGGGCCCAGAATCAGGGCTAGGGGTAGGTTCCGAAAATGTGGATCGGGGACCGAAGTGACAGGGATACTGGGTGGAGGACCTGGCCGGGTTAGGTAAGTAAATTAGAGCCCGTCTCCCGGAGGAGACGGAGAAGGCACTCTCCACCCACCCAGTCCCATCACCTCGATCCCAGGACGGAGCAAAGTGCATTGAAATTGAGGGTTAGGGGTTAGGGTTAGGGTTAGGGTTAGGGTTAGGGTTAGGGTTAGGGGGTTAGGGTTAGGGTTAGGTAAGTAAATTAGAGCCCGTCTCCCGGAGGAGACGGAGAAGGCACTCTCCACCCACCCAGTCCCATCACCTCGATCCCAGGACGGAGCAAAGTGCATTGAAATTGAGGTAAGTATAAAGGAATAAATGTACCATATGAAAAATAGGCAAGACTGTGCCTTACGAAAATTCATCACTGTGAATAAAAAGATCTTTTTCAAAAGATGGTGTCCGGCTCTCTTTGGCAACGTTTCGACCTACTTGGTCTTCATCAGGCCAGCGGGACACATATAAAAATCATATAATTAGAGTCAATTCATAGGACTCAGGTACAGCTTGAGCGATCCTGTCAGCTCGATGTGCGTGTGTGAAATGGGCTCCCTAACTGGGGCTCCTCCTTTTATACTCTCAATTAAGCTCCTCCTCTCAACTCTACTTGTTTTTTTCCATTAACCCCATGATCCTCAAGTCCATTAAAACAGCCCATACTTAGGGTCAGATAGGGTTGGGATCATGGTTAGGGTTAGGGCCCAGAATGAGGGCTAGGGGTAGGTTCCGAAAATGTGGATTGGGGACCGAAGTGACAGGGATACTGGGTGGAGGACCTGGCCGGGTAAGGTAAGTAAATTAGAGCCCGTCTCCCGGAGGAGACGGAGAAGGCACTCTCCACCCACCCAGTCCCATCACCTCGATCCCAGGACGGAGCAAAGTGCATTGAAATTGAGGTAAGTATAAAGGAATAAATGTACCATATGAAAAATAGGCAAGACTGTGCCTTACGAAAATTCATCACTGTGAATAAAAAGATCTTTTTCAAAAGATGGTGTCCGGCTCTCTTTGGCAACGTTTCGACCTACTTGGTCTTCATCAGGCCAGCGGGACACATATAAAAATCATATAATTAGAGTCAATTCATAGGACTCAGGTACAGCTTGAGCGATCCTGTCAGCTCGATGTGCGTGTGTGAAATGGGCTCCCTAACTGGGGCTCCTCCTTTTATACTCTCAATTAAGCTCCTCCTCTCAACTCTACTTGTTTTTTTCCATTAACCCCATGATCCTCAAGTCCATTAAAACAGCCCATACTTAGGGTCAGATAGGGTTGGGATCATGGTTAGGGTTAGGGCCCAGAATGAGGGCTAGGGGTAGGTTCCGAAAATGTGGATTGGGGACCGAAGTGACAGGGATACTGGGTGGAGGACCTGGCCGGGTAAGGTAAGTAAATTAGAGCCCGTCTCCCGGAGGAGACGGAGAAGGCACTCTCCACCCACCCAGTCCCATCACCTCGATCCCAGGACGGAGCAAAGTGCATTGAAATTGAGGTAAGTATAAAGGAATAAATGTACCATATGAAAAATAGGCAAGACTGTGCCTTACGAAAATTCATCACTGTGAATAAAAAGATCTTTTTCAAAAGATGGTGTCCGGCTCTCTTTGGCAACGTTTCGACCTACTTGGTCTTCATCAGGCCAGCGGGACACATATAAAAATCATATAATTAGAGTCAATTCATAGGACTCAGGTACAGCTTGAGCGATCCTGTCAGCTCGATGTGCGTGTGTGAAATGGGCTCCCTAACTGGGGCTCCTCCTTTTATACTCTCAATAAGGCTCCTCCTCTCAACTCTACTTGTTTTTTGAATTAACCCCATGATCCTCAAGTCCATTAAAACAGCCCATACTTAGGGTCAGATAGGGTTGGGATCATGGTTAGGGTTAGGGCCCAGAATCAGGGCTAGGGGTAGGTTCCGAAAATGTGGATTGGGGACCGAAGTGACAGGGATACTGGGTGGAGGACCTGGCCGGGTTAGGTAAGTAAATTAGAGCCCGTCTCCCGGAGGAGACGGAGAAGGCACTCTCCACCCACCCAGTCCCATCACCTCGATCCCAGGACGGAGCAAAGTGCATTGAAATTGAGGTAAGTATAAAGGAATAAATGTACCATATGAAAAATAGGCAAGACTGTGCCTTACGAAAAATCATCACTGTGAATAAAAAGATCTTTTTCAAAAGATGGTGTCCGGCTCTCTTTGGCAACGTTTCGACCTACTTGGTCTTCATCAGGCCAGCGGGACACATATAAAAATCATATAATTAGAGTCAATTCATAGGACTCAGGTAC
>NW_025917011.1:0-45000 GCF_022379125.1 Scophthalmus maximus | reverse complement strand
GAGCCCATTTCATACACGCACATCGAGCAGACAGGATCGCTCAAGCTGTATTTAAGTCCCATGAATTGACGCTAAATATGAGCTGTATGTGTCCCGCTGGCCTGATGAAGACCAAGTCGGTCGAAACGTTGCCAGAAAAGCCGGACACCAATTTTTATTTTTCGTAAGGCACAGTTTTGCCTACTATATATATACTTACCTCAATTTTAACGCACTTTGCTCCGTCCTGGGACCGAAGTGATGGGACTGGGTGGGTGGAGAGTGCCATTTCCGTCTCCTCCGGGAGATGGGCTCAGTTCCCCTAACCTAACCCGGCCAGGTCCTCCACCCAGAATCCCTGTCACTTCGGTCCCCAATCCACAGACCTGACCCTCATTTTGGGCCCTAACCCTAACCACATTCCCTACCCTGATCTTGACCCTAAGTTTGGGCTGATCCATTGGGTATTGGGGATTATGGGGTTAACAGGCTTTACGAAAGACTAAATAGAGTTAAGAGGAGGAGCTTCTCAGAGAGTATATAAGGAGGAGCCCCAGGAAGGGAGCCCATTTCATACACGCACATCGAGCAGACAGGATCGCTCAAGCTGTATTTAAGTCCCATGAATTGACGCTAAATATGAGCTGTATGTGTCCCGCTGGCCTGATGAAGACCAAGTCGGTCGAAACGTTGCCAGAAAAGCCGGACACCAATTTTTATTTTTCGTAAGGCACAGTTTTGCCTACTATATATATACTTACCTCAATTTTAACGCACTTTGCTCCGTCCTGGGACCGAAGTGATGGGACTGGGTGGGTGGAGAGTGCCATTTCCGTCTCCTCCGGGAGATGGGCTCAGTTCCCCTAACCTAACCCGGCCAGGTCCTCCACCCAGAATCCCTGTCACTTCGGTCCCCAATCCACAGACCTGACCCTCATTTTGGGCCCTAACCCTAACCACATTCCCTACCCTGATCTTGACCCTAAGTTTGGGCTGATCCATTGGGTATTGGGGATTATGGGGTTAACAGGCTTTACGAAAGACTAAATAGAGTTAAGAGGAGGAGCTTCTCAGAGAGTATATAAGGAGGAGCCCCAGGAAGGGAGCCCATTTCATACACGCACATCGAGCAGACAGGATCGCTCAAGCTGTATTTAAGTCCCATGAATTGACGCTAAATATGAGCTGTATGTGTCCCGCTGGCCTGATGAAGACCAAGTCGGTCGAAACGTTGCCAGAAAAGCCGGACACCAATTTTTATTTTTCGTAAGGCACAGTTTTGCCTACTATATATATACTTACCTCAATTTTAACGCACTTTGCTCCGTCCTGGGACCGAAGTGATGGGACTGGGTGGGTGGAGAGTGCCATTTCCGTCTCCTCCGGGAGATGGGCTCAGTTCCCCTAACCTAACCCGGCCAGGTCCTCCACCCAGAATCCCTGTCACTTCGGTCCCCAATCCACAGACCTGACCCTCATTTTGGGCCCTAACCCTAACCACATTCCCTACCCTGATCTTGACCCTAAGTTTGGGCTGATCCATTGGGTATTGGGGATTATGGGGTTAACAGGCTTTACGAAAGACTAAATAGAGTTAAGAGGAGGAGCTTCTCAGAGAGTATATAAGGAGGAGCCCCAGGAAGGGAGCCCATTTCATACACGCACATCGAGCAGACAGGATCGCTCAAGCTGTATTTAAGTCCCATGAATTGACGCTAAATATGAGCTGTATGTGTCCCGCTGGCCTGATGAAGACCAAGTCGGTCGAAACGTTGCCAGAAAAGCCGGACACCAATTTTTATTTTTCGTAAGGCACAGTTTTGCCTACTATATATATACTTACCTCAATTTTAACGCACTTTGCTCCGTCCTGGGACCGAAGTGATGGGACTGGGTGGGTGGAGAGTGCCATTTCCGTCTCCTCCGGGAGATGGGCTCAGTTCCCCTAACCTAACCCGGCCAGGTCCTCCACCCAGAATCCCTGTCACTTCGGTCCCCAATCCACAGACCTGACCCTCATTTTGGGCCCTAACCCTAACCACATTCCCTACCCTGATCTTGACCCTAAGTTTGGGCTGATCCATTGGGTATTGGGGATTATGGGGTTAACAGGCTTTACGAAAGACTAAATAGAGTTAAGAGGAGGAGCTTCTCAGAGAGTATATAAGGAGGAGCCCCAGGAAGGGAGCCCATTTCATACACGCACATCGAGCAGACAGGATCGCTCAAGCTGTATTTAAGTCCCATGAATTGACGCTAAATATGAGCTGTATGTGTCCCGCTGGCCTGATGAAGACCAAGTCGGTCGAAACGTTGCCAGAAAAGCCGGACACCAATTTTTATTTTTCGTAAGGCACAGTTTTGCCTACTATATATATACTTACCTCAATTTTAACGCACTTTGCTCCGTCCTGGGACCGAAGTGATGGGACTGGGTGGGTGGAGAGTGCCATTTCCGTCTCCTCCGGGAGATGGGCTCAGTTCCCCTAACCTAACCCGGCCAGGTCCTCCACCCAGAATCCCTGTCACTTCGGTCCCCAATCCACAGACCTGACCCTCATTTTGGGCCCTAACCCTAACCACATTCCCTACCCTGATCTTGACCCTAAGTTTGGGCTGATCCATTGGGTATTGGGGATTATGGGGTTAACAGGCTTTACGAAAGACTAAATAGAGTTAAGAGGAGGAGCTTCTCAGAGAGTATATAAGGAGGAGCCCCAGGAAGGGAGCCCATTTCATACACGCACATCGAGCAGACAGGATCGCTCAAGCTGTATTTAAGTCCCATGAATTGACGCTAAATATGAGCTGTATGTGTCCCGCTGGCCTGATGAAGACCAAGTCGGTCGAAACGTTGCCAGAAAAGCCGGACACCAATTTTTATTTTTCGTAAGGCACAGTTTTGCCTACTATATATATACTTACCTCAATTTTAACGCACTTTGCTCCGTCCTGGGACCGAAGTGATGGGACTGGGTGGGTGGAGAGTGCCATTTCCGTCTCCTCCGGGAGATGGGCTCAGTTCCCCTAACCTAACCCGGCCAGGTCCTCCACCCAGAATCCCTGTCACTTCGGTCCCCAATCCACAGACCTGACCCTCATTTTGGGCCCTAACCCTAACCACATTCCCTACCCTGATCTTGACCCTAAGTTTGGGCTGATCCATTGGGTATTGGGGATTATGGGGTTAACAGGCTTTACGAAAGACTAAATAGAGTTAAGAGGAGGAGCTTCTCAGAGAGTATATAAGGAGGAGCCCCAGGAAGGGAGCCCATTTCATACACGCACATCGAGCAGACAGGATCGCTCAAGCTGTATTTAAGTCCCATGAATTGACGCTAAATATGAGCTGTATGTGTCCCGCTGGCCTGATGAAGACCAAGTCGGTCGAAACGTTGCCAGAAAAGCCGGACACCAATTTTTATTTTTCGTAAGGCACAGTTTTGCCTACTATATATATACTTACCTCAATTTTAACGCACTTTGCTCCGTCCTGGGACCGAAGTGATGGGACTGGGTGGGTGGAGAGTGCCATTTCCGTCTCCTCCGGGAGATGGGCTCAGTTCCCCTAACCTAACCCGGCCAGGTCCTCCACCCAGAATCCCTGTCACTTCGGTCCCCAATCCACAGACCTGACCCTCATTTTGGGCCCTAACCCTAACCACATTCCCTACCCTGATCTTGACCCTAAGTTTGGGCTGATCCATTGGGTATTGGGGATTATGGGGTTAACAGGCTTTACGAAAGACTAAATAGAGTTAAGAGGAGGAGCTTCTCAGAGAGTATATAAGGAGGAGCCCCAGGAAGGGAGCCCATTTCATACACGCACATCGAGCAGACAGGATCGCTCAAGCTGTATTTAAGTCCCATGAATTGACGCTAAATATGAGCTGTATGTGTCCCGCTGGCCTGATGAAGACCAAGTCGGTCGAAACGTTGCCAGAAAAGCCGGACACCAATTTTTATTTTTCGTAAGGCACAGTTTTGCCTACTATATATATACTTACCTCAATTTTAACGCACTTTGCTCCGTCCTGGGACCGAAGTGATGGGACTGGGTGGGTGGAGAGTGCCATTTCCGTCTCCTCCGGGAGATGGGCTCAGTTCCCCTAACCTAACCCGGCCAGGTCCTCCACCCAGAATCCCTGTCACTTCGGTCCCCAATCCACAGACCTGACCCTCATTTTGGGCCCTAACCCTAACCACATTCCCTACCCTGATCTTGACCCTAAGTTTGGGCTGATCCATTGGGTATTGGGGATTATGGGGTTAACAGGCTTTACGAAAGACTAAATAGAGTTAAGAGGAGGAGCTTCTCAGAGAGTATATAAGGAGGAGCCCCAGGAAGGGAGCCCATTTCATACACGCACATCGAGCAGACAGGATCGCTCAAGCTGTATTTAAGTCCCATGAATTGACGCTAAATATGAGCTGTATGTGTCCCGCTGGCCTGATGAAGACCAAGTCGGTCGAAACGTTGCCAGAAAAGCCGGACACCAATTTTTATTTTTCGTAAGGCACAGTTTTGCCTACTATATATATACTTACCTCAATTTTAACGCACTTTGCTCCGTCCTGGGACCGAAGTGATGGGACTGGGTGGGTGGAGAGTGCCATTTCCGTCTCCTCCGGGAGATGGGCTCAGTTCCCCTAACCTAACCCGGCCAGGTCCTCCACCCAGAATCCCTGTCACTTCGGTCCCCAATCCACAGACCTGACCCTCATTTTGGGCCCTAACCCTAACCACATTCCCTACCCTGATCTTGACCCTAAGTTTGGGCTGATCCATTGGGTATTGGGGATTATGGGGTTAACAGGCTTTACGAAAGACTAAATAGAGTTAAGAGGAGGAGCTTCTCAGAGAGTATATAAGGAGGAGCCCCAGGAAGGGAGCCCATTTCATACACGCACATCGAGCAGACAGGATCGCTCAAGCTGTATTTAAGTCCCATGAATTGACGCTAAATATGAGCTGTATGTGTCCCGCTGGCCTGATGAAGACCAAGTCGGTCGAAACGTTGCCAGAAAAGCCGGACACCAATTTTTATTTTTCGTAAGGCACAGTTTTGCCTACTATATATATACTTACCTCAATTTTAACGCACTTTGCTCCGTCCTGGGACCGAAGTGATGGGACTGGGTGGGTGGAGAGTGCCATTTCCGTCTCCTCCGGGAGATGGGCTCAGTTCCCCTAACCTAACCCGGCCAGGTCCTCCACCCAGAATCCCTGTCACTTCGGTCCCCAATCCACAGACCTGACCCTCATTTTGGGCCCTAACCCTAACCACATTCCCTACCCTGATCTTGACCCTAAGTTTGGGCTGATCCATTGGGTATTGGGGATTATGGGGTTAACAGGCTTTACGAAAGACTAAATAGAGTTAAGAGGAGGAGCTTCTCAGAGAGTATATAAGGAGGAGCCCCAGGAAGGGAGCCCATTTCATACACGCACATCGAGCAGACAGGATCGCTCAAGCTGTATTTAAGTCCCATGAATTGACGCTAAATATGAGCTGTATGTGTCCCGCTGGCCTGATGAAGACCAAGTCGGTCGAAACGTTGCCAGAAAAGCCGGACACCAATTTTTATTTTTCGTAAGGCACAGTTTTGCCTACTATATATATACTTACCTCAATTTTAACGCACTTTGCTCCGTCCTGGGACCGAAGTGATGGGACTGGGTGGGTGGAGAGTGCCATTTCCGTCTCCTCCGGGAGATGGGCTCAGTTCCCCTAACCTAACCCGGCCAGGTCCTCCACCCAGAATCCCTGTCACTTCGGTCCCCAATCCACAGACCTGACCCTCATTTTGGGCCCTAACCCTAACCACATTCCCTACCCTGATCTTGACCCTAAGTTTGGGCTGATCCATTGGGTATTGGGGATTATGGGGTTAACAGGCTTTACGAAAGACTAAATAGAGTTAAGAGGAGGAGCTTCTCAGAGAGTATATAAGGAGGAGCCCCAGGAAGGGAGCCCATTTCATACACGCACATCGAGCAGACAGGATCGCTCAAGCTGTATTTAAGTCCCATGAATTGACGCTAAATATGAGCTGTATGTGTCCCGCTGGCCTGATGAAGACCAAGTCGGTCGAAACGTTGCCAGAAAAGCCGGACACCAATTTTTATTTTTCGTAAGGCACAGTTTTGCCTACTATATATATACTTACCTCAATTTTAACGCACTTTGCTCCGTCCTGGGACCGAAGTGATGGGACTGGGTGGGTGGAGAGTGCCATTTCCGTCTCCTCCGGGAGATGGGCTCAGTTCCCCTAACCTAACCCGGCCAGGTCCTCCACCCAGAATCCCTGTCACTTCGGTCCCCAATCCACAGACCTGACCCTCATTTTGGGCCCTAACCCTAACCACATTCCCTACCCTGATCTTGACCCTAAGTTTGGGCTGATCCATTGGGTATTGGGGATTATGGGGTTAACAGGCTTTACGAAAGACTAAATAGAGTTAAGAGGAGGAGCTTCTCAGAGAGTATATAAGGAGGAGCCCCAGGAAGGGAGCCCATTTCATACACGCACATCGAGCAGACAGGATCGCTCAAGCTGTATTTAAGTCCCATGAATTGACGCTAAATATGAGCTGTATGTGTCCCGCTGGCCTGATGAAGACCAAGTCGGTCGAAACGTTGCCAGAAAAGCCGGACACCAATTTTTATTTTTCGTAAGGCACAGTTTTGCCTACTATATATATACTTACCTCAATTTTAACGCACTTTGCTCCGTCCTGGGACCGAAGTGATGGGACTGGGTGGGTGGAGAGTGCCATTTCCGTCTCCTCCGGGAGATGGGCTCAGTTCCCCTAACCTAACCCGGCCAGGTCCTCCACCCAGAATCCCTGTCACTTCGGTCCCCAATCCACAGACCTGACCCTCATTTTGGGCCCTAACCCTAACCACATTCCCTACCCTGATCTTGACCCTAAGTTTGGGCTGATCCATTGGGTATTGGGGATTATGGGGTTAACAGGCTTTACGAAAGACTAAATAGAGTTAAGAGGAGGAGCTTCTCAGAGAGTATATAAGGAGGAGCCCCAGGAAGGGAGCCCATTTCATACACGCACATCGAGCAGACAGGATCGCTCAAGCTGTATTTAAGTCCCATGAATTGACGCTAAATATGAGCTGTATGTGTCCCGCTGGCCTGATGAAGACCAAGTCGGTCGAAACGTTGCCAGAAAAGCCGGACACCAATTTTTATTTTTCGTAAGGCACAGTTTTGCCTACTATATATATACTTACCTCAATTTTAACGCACTTTGCTCCGTCCTGGGACCGAAGTGATGGGACTGGGTGGGTGGAGAGTGCCATTTCCGTCTCCTCCGGGAGATGGGCTCAGTTCCCCTAACCTAACCCGGCCAGGTCCTCCACCCAGAATCCCTGTCACTTCGGTCCCCAATCCACAGACCTGACCCTCATTTTGGGCCCTAACCCTAACCACATTCCCTACCCTGATCTTGACCCTAAGTTTGGGCTGATCCATTGGGTATTGGGGATTATGGGGTTAACAGGCTTTACGAAAGACTAAATAGAGTTAAGAGGAGGAGCTTCTCAGAGAGTATATAAGGAGGAGCCCCAGGAAGGGAGCCCATTTCATACACGCACATCGAGCAGACAGGATCGCTCAAGCTGTATTTAAGTCCCATGAATTGACGCTAAATATGAGCTGTATGTGTCCCGCTGGCCTGATGAAGACCAAGTCGGTCGAAACGTTGCCAGAAAAGCCGGACACCAATTTTTATTTTTCGTAAGGCACAGTTTTGCCTACTATATATATACTTACCTCAATTTTAACGCACTTTGCTCCGTCCTGGGACCGAAGTGATGGGACTGGGTGGGTGGAGAGTGCCATTTCCGTCTCCTCCGGGAGATGGGCTCAGTTCCCCTAACCTAACCCGGCCAGGTCCTCCACCCAGAATCCCTGTCACTTCGGTCCCCAATCCACAGACCTGACCCTCATTTTGGGCCCTAACCCTAACCACATTCCCTACCCTGATCTTGACCCTAAGTTTGGGCTGATCCATTGGGTATTGGGGATTATGGGGTTAACAGGCTTTACGAAAGACTAAATAGAGTTAAGAGGAGGAGCTTCTCAGAGAGTATATAAGGAGGAGCCCCAGGAAGGGAGCCCATTTCATACACGCACATCGAGCAGACAGGATCGCTCAAGCTGTATTTAAGTCCCATGAATTGACGCTAAATATGAGCTGTATGTGTCCCGCTGGCCTGATGAAGACCAAGTCGGTCGAAACGTTGCCAGAAAAGCCGGACACCAATTTTTATTTTTCGTAAGGCACAGTTTTGCCTACTATATATATACTTACCTCAATTTTAACGCACTTTGCTCCGTCCTGGGACCGAAGTGATGGGACTGGGTGGGTGGAGAGTGCCATTTCCGTCTCCTCCGGGAGATGGGCTCAGTTCCCCTAACCTAACCCGGCCAGGTCCTCCACCCAGAATCCCTGTCACTTCGGTCCCCAATCCACAGACCTGACCCTCATTTTGGGCCCTAACCCTAACCACATTCCCTACCCTGATCTTGACCCTAAGTTTGGGCTGATCCATTGGGTATTGGGGATTATGGGGTTAACAGGCTTTACGAAAGACTAAATAGAGTTAAGAGGAGGAGCTTCTCAGAGAGTATATAAGGAGGAGCCCCAGGAAGGGAGCCCATTTCATACACGCACATCGAGCAGACAGGATCGCTCAAGCTGTATTTAAGTCCCATGAATTGACGCTAAATATGAGCTGTATGTGTCCCGCTGGCCTGATGAAGACCAAGTCGGTCGAAACGTTGCCAGAAAAGCCGGACACCAATTTTTATTTTTCGTAAGGCACAGTTTTGCCTACTATATATATACTTACCTCAATTTTAACGCACTTTGCTCCGTCCTGGGACCGAAGTGATGGGACTGGGTGGGTGGAGAGTGCCATTTCCGTCTCCTCCGGGAGATGGGCTCAGTTCCCCTAACCTAACCCGGCCAGGTCCTCCACCCAGAATCCCTGTCACTTCGGTCCCCAATCCACAGACCTGACCCTCATTTTGGGCCCTAACCCTAACCACATTCCCTACCCTGATCTTGACCCTAAGTTTGGGCTGATCCATTGGGTATTGGGGATTATGGGGTTAACAGGCTTTACGAAAGACTAAATAGAGTTAAGAGGAGGAGCTTCTCAGAGAGTATATAAGGAGGAGCCCCAGGAAGGGAGCCCATTTCATACACGCACATCGAGCAGACAGGATCGCTCAAGCTGTATTTAAGTCCCATGAATTGACGCTAAATATGAGCTGTATGTGTCCCGCTGGCCTGATGAAGACCAAGTCGGTCGAAACGTTGCCAGAAAAGCCGGACACCAATTTTTATTTTTCGTAAGGCACAGTTTTGCCTACTATATATATACTTACCTCAATTTTAACGCACTTTGCTCCGTCCTGGGACCGAAGTGATGGGACTGGGTGGGTGGAGAGTGCCATTTCCGTCTCCTCCGGGAGATGGGCTCAGTTCCCCTAACCTAACCCGGCCAGGTCCTCCACCCAGAATCCCTGTCACTTCGGTCCCCAATCCACAGACCTGACCCTCATTTTGGGCCCTAACCCTAACCACATTCCCTACCCTGATCTTGACCCTAAGTTTGGGCTGATCCATTGGGTATTGGGGATTATGGGGTTAACAGGCTTTACGAAAGACTAAATAGAGTTAAGAGGAGGAGCTTCTCAGAGAGTATATAAGGAGGAGCCCCAGGAAGGGAGCCCATTTCATACACGCACATCGAGCAGACAGGATCGCTCAAGCTGTATTTAAGTCCCATGAATTGACGCTAAATATGAGCTGTATGTGTCCCGCTGGCCTGATGAAGACCAAGTCGGTCGAAACGTTGCCAGAAAAGCCGGACACCAATTTTTATTTTTCGTAAGGCACAGTTTTGCCTACTATATATATACTTACCTCAATTTTAACGCACTTTGCTCCGTCCTGGGACCGAAGTGATGGGACTGGGTGGGTGGAGAGTGCCATTTCCGTCTCCTCCGGGAGATGGGCTCAGTTCCCCTAACCTAACCCGGCCAGGTCCTCCACCCAGAATCCCTGTCACTTCGGTCCCCAATCCACAGACCTGACCCTCATTTTGGGCCCTAACCCTAACCACATTCCCTACCCTGATCTTGACCCTAAGTTTGGGCTGATCCATTGGGTATTGGGGATTATGGGGTTAACAGGCTTTACGAAAGACTAAATAGAGTTAAGAGGAGGAGCTTCTCAGAGAGTATATAAGGAGGAGCCCCAGGAAGGGAGCCCATTTCATACACGCACATCGAGCAGACAGGATCGCTCAAGCTGTATTTAAGTCCCATGAATTGACGCTAAATATGAGCTGTATGTGTCCCGCTGGCCTGATGAAGACCAAGTCGGTCGAAACGTTGCCAGAAAAGCCGGACACCAATTTTTATTTTTCGTAAGGCACAGTTTTGCCTACTATATATATACTTACCTCAATTTTAACGCACTTTGCTCCGTCCTGGGACCGAAGTGATGGGACTGGGTGGGTGGAGAGTGCCATTTCCGTCTCCTCCGGGAGATGGGCTCAGTTCCCCTAACCTAACCCGGCCAGGTCCTCCACCCAGAATCCCTGTCACTTCGGTCCCCAATCCACAGACCTGACCCTCATTTTGGGCCCTAACCCTAACCACATTCCCTACCCTGATCTTGACCCTAAGTTTGGGCTGATCCATTGGGTATTGGGGATTATGGGGTTAACAGGCTTTACGAAAGACTAAATAGAGTTAAGAGGAGGAGCTTCTCAGAGAGTATATAAGGAGGAGCCCCAGGAAGGGAGCCCATTTCATACACGCACATCGAGCAGACAGGATCGCTCAAGCTGTATTTAAGTCCCATGAATTGACGCTAAATATGAGCTGTATGTGTCCCGCTGGCCTGATGAAGACCAAGTCGGTCGAAACGTTGCCAGAAAAGCCGGACACCAATTTTTATTTTTCGTAAGGCACAGTTTTGCCTACTATATATATACTTACCTCAATTTTAACGCACTTTGCTCCGTCCTGGGACCGAAGTGATGGGACTGGGTGGGTGGAGAGTGCCATTTCCGTCTCCTCCGGGAGATGGGCTCAGTTCCCCTAACCTAACCCGGCCAGGTCCTCCACCCAGAATCCCTGTCACTTCGGTCCCCAATCCACAGACCTGACCCTCATTTTGGGCCCTAACCCTAACCACATTCCCTACCCTGATCTTGACCCTAAGTTTGGGCTGATCCATTGGGTATTGGGGATTATGGGGTTAACAGGCTTTACGAAAGACTAAATAGAGTTAAGAGGAGGAGCTTCTCAGAGAGTATATAAGGAGGAGCCCCAGGAAGGGAGCCCATTTCATACACGCACATCGAGCAGACAGGATCGCTCAAGCTGTATTTAAGTCCCATGAATTGACGCTAAATATGAGCTGTATGTGTCCCGCTGGCCTGATGAAGACCAAGTCGGTCGAAACGTTGCCAGAAAAGCCGGACACCAATTTTTATTTTTCGTAAGGCACAGTTTTGCCTACTATATATATACTTACCTCAATTTTAACGCACTTTGCTCCGTCCTGGGACCGAAGTGATGGGACTGGGTGGGTGGAGAGTGCCATTTCCGTCTCCTCCGGGAGATGGGCTCAGTTCCCCTAACCTAACCCGGCCAGGTCCTCCACCCAGAATCCCTGTCACTTCGGTCCCCAATCCACAGACCTGACCCTCATTTTGGGCCCTAACCCTAACCACATTCCCTACCCTGATCTTGACCCTAAGTTTGGGCTGATCCATTGGGTATTGGGGATTATGGGGTTAACAGGCTTTACGAAAGACTAAATAGAGTTAAGAGGAGGAGCTTCTCAGAGAGTATATAAGGAGGAGCCCCAGGAAGGGAGCCCATTTCATACACGCACATCGAGCAGACAGGATCGCTCAAGCTGTATTTAAGTCCCATGAATTGACGCTAAATATGAGCTGTATGTGTCCCGCTGGCCTGATGAAGACCAAGTCGGTCGAAACGTTGCCAGAAAAGCCGGACACCAATTTTTATTTTTCGTAAGGCACAGTTTTGCCTACTATATATATACTTACCTCAATTTTAACGCACTTTGCTCCGTCCTGGGACCGAAGTGATGGGACTGGGTGGGTGGAGAGTGCCATTTCCGTCTCCTCCGGGAGATGGGCTCAGTTCCCCTAACCTAACCCGGCCAGGTCCTCCACCCAGAATCCCTGTCACTTCGGTCCCCAATCCACAGACCTGACCCTCATTTTGGGCCCTAACCCTAACCACATTCCCTACCCTGATCTTGACCCTAAGTTTGGGCTGATCCATTGGGTATTGGGGATTATGGGGTTAACAGGCTTTACGAAAGACTAAATAGAGTTAAGAGGAGGAGCTTCTCAGAGAGTATATAAGGAGGAGCCCCAGGAAGGGAGCCCATTTCATACACGCACATCGAGCAGACAGGATCGCTCAAGCTGTATTTAAGTCCCATGAATTGACGCTAAATATGAGCTGTATGTGTCCCGCTGGCCTGATGAAGACCAAGTCGGTCGAAACGTTGCCAGAAAAGCCGGACACCAATTTTTATTTTTCGTAAGGCACAGTTTTGCCTACTATATATATACTTACCTCAATTTTAACGCACTTTGCTCCGTCCTGGGACCGAAGTGATGGGACTGGGTGGGTGGAGAGTGCCATTTCCGTCTCCTCCGGGAGATGGGCTCAGTTCCCCTAACCTAACCCGGCCAGGTCCTCCACCCAGAATCCCTGTCACTTCGGTCCCCAATCCACAGACCTGACCCTCATTTTGGGCCCTAACCCTAACCACATTCCCTACCCTGATCTTGACCCTAAGTTTGGGCTGATCCATTGGGTATTGGGGATTATGGGGTTAACAGGCTTTACGAAAGACTAAATAGAGTTAAGAGGAGGAGCTTCTCAGAGAGTATATAAGGAGGAGCCCCAGGAAGGGAGCCCATTTCATACACGCACATCGAGCAGACAGGATCGCTCAAGCTGTATTTAAGTCCCATGAATTGACGCTAAATATGAGCTGTATGTGTCCCGCTGGCCTGATGAAGACCAAGTCGGTCGAAACGTTGCCAGAAAAGCCGGACACCAATTTTTATTTTTCGTAAGGCACAGTTTTGCCTACTATATATATACTTACCTCAATTTTAACGCACTTTGCTCCGTCCTGGGACCGAAGTGATGGGACTGGGTGGGTGGAGAGTGCCATTTCCGTCTCCTCCGGGAGATGGGCTCAGTTCCCCTAACCTAACCCGGCCAGGTCCTCCACCCAGAATCCCTGTCACTTCGGTCCCCAATCCACAGACCTGACCCTCATTTTGGGCCCTAACCCTAACCACATTCCCTACCCTGATCTTGACCCTAAGTTTGGGCTGATCCATTGGGTATTGGGGATTATGGGGTTAACAGGCTTTACGAAAGACTAAATAGAGTTAAGAGGAGGAGCTTCTCAGAGAGTATATAAGGAGGAGCCCCAGGAAGGGAGCCCATTTCATACACGCACATCGAGCAGACAGGATCGCTCAAGCTGTATTTAAGTCCCATGAATTGACGCTAAATATGAGCTGTATGTGTCCCGCTGGCCTGATGAAGACCAAGTCGGTCGAAACGTTGCCAGAAAAGCCGGACACCAATTTTTATTTTTCGTAAGGCACAGTTTTGCCTACTATATATATACTTACCTCAATTTTAACGCACTTTGCTCCGTCCTGGGACCGAAGTGATGGGACTGGGTGGGTGGAGAGTGCCATTTCCGTCTCCTCCGGGAGATGGGCTCAGTTCCCCTAACCTAACCCGGCCAGGTCCTCCACCCAGAATCCCTGTCACTTCGGTCCCCAATCCACAGACCTGACCCTCATTTTGGGCCCTAACCCTAACCACATTCCCTACCCTGATCTTGACCCTAAGTTTGGGCTGATCCATTGGGTATTGGGGATTATGGGGTTAACAGGCTTTACGAAAGACTAAATAGAGTTAAGAGGAGGAGCTTCTCAGAGAGTATATAAGGAGGAGCCCCAGGAAGGGAGCCCATTTCATACACGCACATCGAGCAGACAGGATCGCTCAAGCTGTATTTAAGTCCCATGAATTGACGCTAAATATGAGCTGTATGTGTCCCGCTGGCCTGATGAAGACCAAGTCGGTCGAAACGTTGCCAGAAAAGCCGGACACCAATTTTTATTTTTCGTAAGGCACAGTTTTGCCTACTATATATATACTTACCTCAATTTTAACGCACTTTGCTCCGTCCTGGGACCGAAGTGATGGGACTGGGTGGGTGGAGAGTGCCATTTCCGTCTCCTCCGGGAGATGGGCTCAGTTCCCCTAACCTAACCCGGCCAGGTCCTCCACCCAGAATCCCTGTCACTTCGGTCCCCAATCCACAGACCTGACCCTCATTTTGGGCCCTAACCCTAACCACATTCCCTACCCTGATCTTGACCCTAAGTTTGGGCTGATCCATTGGGTATTGGGGATTATGGGGTTAACAGGCTTTACGAAAGACTAAATAGAGTTAAGAGGAGGAGCTTCTCAGAGAGTATATAAGGAGGAGCCCCAGGAAGGGAGCCCATTTCATACACGCACATCGAGCAGACAGGATCGCTCAAGCTGTATTTAAGTCCCATGAATTGACGCTAAATATGAGCTGTATGTGTCCCGCTGGCCTGATGAAGACCAAGTCGGTCGAAACGTTGCCAGAAAAGCCGGACACCAATTTTTATTTTTCGTAAGGCACAGTTTTGCCTACTATATATATACTTACCTCAATTTTAACGCACTTTGCTCCGTCCTGGGACCGAAGTGATGGGACTGGGTGGGTGGAGAGTGCCATTTCCGTCTCCTCCGGGAGATGGGCTCAGTTCCCCTAACCTAACCCGGCCAGGTCCTCCACCCAGAATCCCTGTCACTTCGGTCCCCAATCCACAGACCTGACCCTCATTTTGGGCCCTAACCCTAACCACATTCCCTACCCTGATCTTGACCCTAAGTTTGGGCTGATCCATTGGGTATTGGGGATTATGGGGTTAACAGGCTTTACGAAAGACTAAATAGAGTTAAGAGGAGGAGCTTCTCAGAGAGTATATAAGGAGGAGCCCCAGGAAGGGAGCCCATTTCATACACGCACATCGAGCAGACAGGATCGCTCAAGCTGTATTTAAGTCCCATGAATTGACGCTAAATATGAGCTGTATGTGTCCCGCTGGCCTGATGAAGACCAAGTCGGTCGAAACGTTGCCAGAAAAGCCGGACACCAATTTTTATTTTTCGTAAGGCACAGTTTTGCCTACTATATATATACTTACCTCAATTTTAACGCACTTTGCTCCGTCCTGGGACCGAAGTGATGGGACTGGGTGGGTGGAGAGTGCCATTTCCGTCTCCTCCGGGAGATGGGCTCAGTTCCCCTAACCTAACCCGGCCAGGTCCTCCACCCAGAATCCCTGTCACTTCGGTCCCCAATCCACAGACCTGACCCTCATTTTGGGCCCTAACCCTAACCACATTCCCTACCCTGATCTTGACCCTAAGTTTGGGCTGATCCATTGGGTATTGGGGATTATGGGGTTAACAGGCTTTACGAAAGACTAAATAGAGTTAAGAGGAGGAGCTTCTCAGAGAGTATATAAGGAGGAGCCCCAGGAAGGGAGCCCATTTCATACACGCACATCGAGCAGACAGGATCGCTCAAGCTGTATTTAAGTCCCATGAATTGACGCTAAATATGAGCTGTATGTGTCCCGCTGGCCTGATGAAGACCAAGTCGGTCGAAACGTTGCCAGAAAAGCCGGACACCAATTTTTATTTTTCGTAAGGCACAGTTTTGCCTACTATATATATACTTACCTCAATTTTAACGCACTTTGCTCCGTCCTGGGACCGAAGTGATGGGACTGGGTGGGTGGAGAGTGCCATTTCCGTCTCCTCCGGGAGATGGGCTCAGTTCCCCTAACCTAACCCGGCCAGGTCCTCCACCCAGAATCCCTGTCACTTCGGTCCCCAATCCACAGACCTGACCCTCATTTTGGGCCCTAACCCTAACCACATTCCCTACCCTGATCTTGACCCTAAGTTTGGGCTGATCCATTGGGTATTGGGGATTATGGGGTTAACAGGCTTTACGAAAGACTAAATAGAGTTAAGAGGAGGAGCTTCTCAGAGAGTATATAAGGAGGAGCCCCAGGAAGGGAGCCCATTTCATACACGCACATCGAGCAGACAGGATCGCTCAAGCTGTATTTAAGTCCCATGAATTGACGCTAAATATGAGCTGTATGTGTCCCGCTGGCCTGATGAAGACCAAGTCGGTCGAAACGTTGCCAGAAAAGCCGGACACCAATTTTTATTTTTCGTAAGGCACAGTTTTGCCTACTATATATATACTTACCTCAATTTTAACGCACTTTGCTCCGTCCTGGGACCGAAGTGATGGGACTGGGTGGGTGGAGAGTGCCATTTCCGTCTCCTCCGGGAGATGGGCTCAGTTCCCCTAACCTAACCCGGCCAGGTCCTCCACCCAGAATCCCTGTCACTTCGGTCCCCAATCCACAGACCTGACCCTCATTTTGGGCCCTAACCCTAACCACATTCCCTACCCTGATCTTGACCCTAAGTTTGGGCTGATCCATTGGGTATTGGGGATTATGGGGTTAACAGGCTTTACGAAAGACTAAATAGAGTTAAGAGGAGGAGCTTCTCAGAGAGTATATAAGGAGGAGCCCCAGGAAGGGAGCCCATTTCATACACGCACATCGAGCAGACAGGATCGCTCAAGCTGTATTTAAGTCCCATGAATTGACGCTAAATATGAGCTGTATGTGTCCCGCTGGCCTGATGAAGACCAAGTCGGTCGAAACGTTGCCAGAAAAGCCGGACACCAATTTTTATTTTTCGTAAGGCACAGTTTTGCCTACTATATATATACTTACCTCAATTTTAACGCACTTTGCTCCGTCCTGGGACCGAAGTGATGGGACTGGGTGGGTGGAGAGTGCCATTTCCGTCTCCTCCGGGAGATGGGCTCAGTTCCCCTAACCTAACCCGGCCAGGTCCTCCACCCAGAATCCCTGTCACTTCGGTCCCCAATCCACAGACCTGACCCTCATTTTGGGCCCTAACCCTAACCACATTCCCTACCCTGATCTTGACCCTAAGTTTGGGCTGATCCATTGGGTATTGGGGATTATGGGGTTAACAGGCTTTACGAAAGACTAAATAGAGTTAAGAGGAGGAGCTTCTCAGAGAGTATATAAGGAGGAGCCCCAGGAAGGGAGCCCATTTCATACACGCACATCGAGCAGACAGGATCGCTCAAGCTGTATTTAAGTCCCATGAATTGACGCTAAATATGAGCTGTATGTGTCCCGCTGGCCTGATGAAGACCAAGTCGGTCGAAACGTTGCCAGAAAAGCCGGACACCAATTTTTATTTTTCGTAAGGCACAGTTTTGCCTACTATATATATACTTACCTCAATTTTAACGCACTTTGCTCCGTCCTGGGACCGAAGTGATGGGACTGGGTGGGTGGAGAGTGCCATTTCCGTCTCCTCCGGGAGATGGGCTCAGTTCCCCTAACCTAACCCGGCCAGGTCCTCCACCCAGAATCCCTGTCACTTCGGTCCCCAATCCACAGACCTGACCCTCATTTTGGGCCCTAACCCTAACCACATTCCCTACCCTGATCTTGACCCTAAGTTTGGGCTGATCCATTGGGTATTGGGGATTATGGGGTTAACAGGCTTTACGAAAGACTAAATAGAGTTAAGAGGAGGAGCTTCTCAGAGAGTATATAAGGAGGAGCCCCAGGAAGGGAGCCCATTTCATACACGCACATCGAGCAGACAGGATCGCTCAAGCTGTATTTAAGTCCCATGAATTGACGCTAAATATGAGCTGTATGTGTCCCGCTGGCCTGATGAAGACCAAGTCGGTCGAAACGTTGCCAGAAAAGCCGGACACCAATTTTTATTTTTCGTAAGGCACAGTTTTGCCTACTATATATATACTTACCTCAATTTTAACGCACTTTGCTCCGTCCTGGGACCGAAGTGATGGGACTGGGTGGGTGGAGAGTGCCATTTCCGTCTCCTCCGGGAGATGGGCTCAGTTCCCCTAACCTAACCCGGCCAGGTCCTCCACCCAGAATCCCTGTCACTTCGGTCCCCAATCCACAGACCTGACCCTCATTTTGGGCCCTAACCCTAACCACATTCCCTACCCTGATCTTGACCCTAAGTTTGGGCTGATCCATTGGGTATTGGGGATTATGGGGTTAACAGGCTTTACGAAAGACTAAATAGAGTTAAGAGGAGGAGCTTCTCAGAGAGTATATAAGGAGGAGCCCCAGGAAGGGAGCCCATTTCATACACGCACATCGAGCAGACAGGATCGCTCAAGCTGTATTTAAGTCCCATGAATTGACGCTAAATATGAGCTGTATGTGTCCCGCTGGCCTGATGAAGACCAAGTCGGTCGAAACGTTGCCAGAAAAGCCGGACACCAATTTTTATTTTTCGTAAGGCACAGTTTTGCCTACTATATATATACTTACCTCAATTTTAACGCACTTTGCTCCGTCCTGGGACCGAAGTGATGGGACTGGGTGGGTGGAGAGTGCCATTTCCGTCTCCTCCGGGAGATGGGCTCAGTTCCCCTAACCTAACCCGGCCAGGTCCTCCACCCAGAATCCCTGTCACTTCGGTCCCCAATCCACAGACCTGACCCTCATTTTGGGCCCTAACCCTAACCACATTCCCTACCCTGATCTTGACCCTAAGTTTGGGCTGATCCATTGGGTATTGGGGATTATGGGGTTAACAGGCTTTACGAAAGACTAAATAGAGTTAAGAGGAGGAGCTTCTCAGAGAGTATATAAGGAGGAGCCCCAGGAAGGGAGCCCATTTCATACACGCACATCGAGCAGACAGGATCGCTCAAGCTGTATTTAAGTCCCATGAATTGACGCTAAATATGAGCTGTATGTGTCCCGCTGGCCTGATGAAGACCAAGTCGGTCGAAACGTTGCCAGAAAAGCCGGACACCAATTTTTATTTTTCGTAAGGCACAGTTTTGCCTACTATATATATACTTACCTCAATTTTAACGCACTTTGCTCCGTCCTGGGACCGAAGTGATGGGACTGGGTGGGTGGAGAGTGCCATTTCCGTCTCCTCCGGGAGATGGGCTCAGTTCCCCTAACCTAACCCGGCCAGGTCCTCCACCCAGAATCCCTGTCACTTCGGTCCCCAATCCACAGACCTGACCCTCATTTTGGGCCCTAACCCTAACCACATTCCCTACCCTGATCTTGACCCTAAGTTTGGGCTGATCCATTGGGTATTGGGGATTATGGGGTTAACAGGCTTTACGAAAGACTAAATAGAGTTAAGAGGAGGAGCTTCTCAGAGAGTATATAAGGAGGAGCCCCAGGAAGGGAGCCCATTTCATACACGCACATCGAGCAGACAGGATCGCTCAAGCTGTATTTAAGTCCCATGAATTGACGCTAAATATGAGCTGTATGTGTCCCGCTGGCCTGATGAAGACCAAGTCGGTCGAAACGTTGCCAGAAAAGCCGGACACCAATTTTTATTTTTCGTAAGGCACAGTTTTGCCTACTATATATATACTTACCTCAATTTTAACGCACTTTGCTCCGTCCTGGGACCGAAGTGATGGGACTGGGTGGGTGGAGAGTGCCATTTCCGTCTCCTCCGGGAGATGGGCTCAGTTCCCCTAACCTAACCCGGCCAGGTCCTCCACCCAGAATCCCTGTCACTTCGGTCCCCAATCCACAGACCTGACCCTCATTTTGGGCCCTAACCCTAACCACATTCCCTACCCTGATCTTGACCCTAAGTTTGGGCTGATCCATTGGGTATTGGGGATTATGGGGTTAACAGGCTTTACGAAAGACTAAATAGAGTTAAGAGGAGGAGCTTCTCAGAGAGTATATAAGGAGGAGCCCCAGGAAGGGAGCCCATTTCATACACGCACATCGAGCAGACAGGATCGCTCAAGCTGTATTTAAGTCCCATGAATTGACGCTAAATATGAGCTGTATGTGTCCCGCTGGCCTGATGAAGACCAAGTCGGTCGAAACGTTGCCAGAAAAGCCGGACACCAATTTTTATTTTTCGTAAGGCACAGTTTTGCCTACTATATATATACTTACCTCAATTTTAACGCACTTTGCTCCGTCCTGGGACCGAAGTGATGGGACTGGGTGGGTGGAGAGTGCCATTTCCGTCTCCTCCGGGAGATGGGCTCAGTTCCCCTAACCTAACCCGGCCAGGTCCTCCACCCAGAATCCCTGTCACTTCGGTCCCCAATCCACAGACCTGACCCTCATTTTGGGCCCTAACCCTAACCACATTCCCTACCCTGATCTTGACCCTAAGTTTGGGCTGATCCATTGGGTATTGGGGATTATGGGGTTAACAGGCTTTACGAAAGACTAAATAGAGTTAAGAGGAGGAGCTTCTCAGAGAGTATATAAGGAGGAGCCCCAGGAAGGGAGCCCATTTCATACACGCACATCGAGCAGACAGGATCGCTCAAGCTGTATTTAAGTCCCATGAATTGACGCTAAATATGAGCTGTATGTGTCCCGCTGGCCTGATGAAGACCAAGTCGGTCGAAACGTTGCCAGAAAAGCCGGACACCAATTTTTATTTTTCGTAAGGCACAGTTTTGCCTACTATATATATACTTACCTCAATTTTAACGCACTTTGCTCCGTCCTGGGACCGAAGTGATGGGACTGGGTGGGTGGAGAGTGCCATTTCCGTCTCCTCCGGGAGATGGGCTCAGTTCCCCTAACCTAACCCGGCCAGGTCCTCCACCCAGAATCCCTGTCACTTCGGTCCCCAATCCACAGACCTGACCCTCATTTTGGGCCCTAACCCTAACCACATTCCCTACCCTGATCTTGACCCTAAGTTTGGGCTGATCCATTGGGTATTGGGGATTATGGGGTTAACAGGCTTTACGAAAGACTAAATAGAGTTAAGAGGAGGAGCTTCTCAGAGAGTATATAAGGAGGAGCCCCAGGAAGGGAGCCCATTTCATACACGCACATCGAGCAGACAGGATCGCTCAAGCTGTATTTAAGTCCCATGAATTGACGCTAAATATGAGCTGTATGTGTCCCGCTGGCCTGATGAAGACCAAGTCGGTCGAAACGTTGCCAGAAAAGCCGGACACCAATTTTTATTTTTCGTAAGGCACAGTTTTGCCTACTATATATATACTTACCTCAATTTTAACGCACTTTGCTCCGTCCTGGGACCGAAGTGATGGGACTGGGTGGGTGGAGAGTGCCATTTCCGTCTCCTCCGGGAGATGGGCTCAGTTCCCCTAACCTAACCCGGCCAGGTCCTCCACCCAGAATCCCTGTCACTTCGGTCCCCAATCCACAGACCTGACCCTCATTTTGGGCCCTAACCCTAACCACATTCCCTACCCTGATCTTGACCCTAAGTTTGGGCTGATCCATTGGGTATTGGGGATTATGGGGTTAACAGGCTTTACGAAAGACTAAATAGAGTTAAGAGGAGGAGCTTCTCAGAGAGTATATAAGGAGGAGCCCCAGGAAGGGAGCCCATTTCATACACGCACATCGAGCAGACAGGATCGCTCAAGCTGTATTTAAGTCCCATGAATTGACGCTAAATATGAGCTGTATGTGTCCCGCTGGCCTGATGAAGACCAAGTCGGTCGAAACGTTGCCAGAAAAGCCGGACACCAATTTTTATTTTTCGTAAGGCACAGTTTTGCCTACTATATATATACTTACCTCAATTTTAACGCACTTTGCTCCGTCCTGGGACCGAAGTGATGGGACTGGGTGGGTGGAGAGTGCCATTTCCGTCTCCTCCGGGAGATGGGCTCAGTTCCCCTAACCTAACCCGGCCAGGTCCTCCACCCAGAATCCCTGTCACTTCGGTCCCCAATCCACAGACCTGACCCTCATTTTGGGCCCTAACCCTAACCACATTCCCTACCCTGATCTTGACCCTAAGTTTGGGCTGATCCATTGGGTATTGGGGATTATGGGGTTAACAGGCTTTACGAAAGACTAAATAGAGTTAAGAGGAGGAGCTTCTCAGAGAGTATATAAGGAGGAGCCCCAGGAAGGGAGCCCATTTCATACACGCACATCGAGCAGACAGGATCGCTCAAGCTGTATTTAAGTCCCATGAATTGACGCTAAATATGAGCTGTATGTGTCCCGCTGGCCTGATGAAGACCAAGTCGGTCGAAACGTTGCCAGAAAAGCCGGACACCAATTTTTATTTTTCGTAAGGCACAGTTTTGCCTACTATATATATACTTACCTCAATTTTAACGCACTTTGCTCCGTCCTGGGACCGAAGTGATGGGACTGGGTGGGTGGAGAGTGCCATTTCCGTCTCCTCCGGGAGATGGGCTCAGTTCCCCTAACCTAACCCGGCCAGGTCCTCCACCCAGAATCCCTGTCACTTCGGTCCCCAATCCACAGACCTGACCCTCATTTTGGGCCCTAACCCTAACCACATTCCCTACCCTGATCTTGACCCTAAGTTTGGGCTGATCCATTGGGTATTGGGGATTATGGGGTTAACAGGCTTTACGAAAGACTAAATAGAGTTAAGAGGAGGAGCTTCTCAGAGAGTATATAAGGAGGAGCCCCAGGAAGGGAGCCCATTTCATACACGCACATCGAGCAGACAGGATCGCTCAAGCTGTATTTAAGTCCCATGAATTGACGCTAAATATGAGCTGTATGTGTCCCGCTGGCCTGATGAAGACCAAGTCGGTCGAAACGTTGCCAGAAAAGCCGGACACCAATTTTTATTTTTCGTAAGGCACAGTTTTGCCTACTATATATATACTTACCTCAATTTTAACGCACTTTGCTCCGTCCTGGGACCGAAGTGATGGGACTGGGTGGGTGGAGAGTGCCATTTCCGTCTCCTCCGGGAGATGGGCTCAGTTCCCCTAACCTAACCCGGCCAGGTCCTCCACCCAGAATCCCTGTCACTTCGGTCCCCAATCCACAGACCTGACCCTCATTTTGGGCCCTAACCCTAACCACATTCCCTACCCTGATCTTGACCCTAAGTTTGGGCTGATCCATTGGGTATTGGGGATTATGGGGTTAACAGGCTTTACGAAAGACTAAATAGAGTTAAGAGGAGGAGCTTCTCAGAGAGTATATAAGGAGGAGCCCCAGGAAGGGAGCCCATTTCATACACGCACATCGAGCAGACAGGATCGCTCAAGCTGTATTTAAGTCCCATGAATTGACGCTAAATATGAGCTGTATGTGTCCCGCTGGCCTGATGAAGACCAAGTCGGTCGAAACGTTGCCAGAAAAGCCGGACACCAATTTTTATTTTTCGTAAGGCACAGTTTTGCCTACTATATATATACTTACCTCAATTTTAACGCACTTTGCTCCGTCCTGGGACCGAAGTGATGGGACTGGGTGGGTGGAGAGTGCCATTTCCGTCTCCTCCGGGAGATGGGCTCAGTTCCCCTAACCTAACCCGGCCAGGTCCTCCACCCAGAATCCCTGTCACTTCGGTCCCCAATCCACAGACCTGACCCTCATTTTGGGCCCTAACCCTAACCACATTCCCTACCCTGATCTTGACCCTAAGTTTGGGCTGATCCATTGGGTATTGGGGATTATGGGGTTAACAGGCTTTACGAAAGACTAAATAGAGTTAAGAGGAGGAGCTTCTCAGAGAGTATATAAGGAGGAGCCCCAGGAAGGGAGCCCATTTCATACACGCACATCGAGCAGACAGGATCGCTCAAGCTGTATTTAAGTCCCATGAATTGACGCTAAATATGAGCTGTATGTGTCCCGCTGGCCTGATGAAGACCAAGTCGGTCGAAACGTTGCCAGAAAAGCCGGACACCAATTTTTATTTTTCGTAAGGCACAGTTTTGCCTACTATATATATACTTACCTCAATTTTAACGCACTTTGCTCCGTCCTGGGACCGAAGTGATGGGACTGGGTGGGTGGAGAGTGCCATTTCCGTCTCCTCCGGGAGATGGGCTCAGTTCCCCTAACCTAACCCGGCCAGGTCCTCCACCCAGAATCCCTGTCACTTCGGTCCCCAATCCACAGACCTGACCCTCATTTTGGGCCCTAACCCTAACCACATTCCCTACCCTGATCTTGACCCTAAGTTTGGGCTGATCCATTGGGTATTGGGGATTATGGGGTTAACAGGCTTTACGAAAGACTAAATAGAGTTAAGAGGAGGAGCTTCTCAGAGAGTATATAAGGAGGAGCCCCAGGAAGGGAGCCCATTTCATACACGCACATCGAGCAGACAGGATCGCTCAAGCTGTATTTAAGTCCCATGAATTGACGCTAAATATGAGCTGTATGTGTCCCGCTGGCCTGATGAAGACCAAGTCGGTCGAAACGTTGCCAGAAAAGCCGGACACCAATTTTTATTTTTCGTAAGGCACAGTTTTGCCTACTATATATATACTTACCTCAATTTTAACGCACTTTGCTCCGTCCTGGGACCGAAGTGATGGGACTGGGTGGGTGGAGAGTGCCATTTCCGTCTCCTCCGGGAGATGGGCTCAGTTCCCCTAACCTAACCCGGCCAGGTCCTCCACCCAGAATCCCTGTCACTTCGGTCCCCAATCCACAGACCTGACCCTCATTTTGGGCCCTAACCCTAACCACATTCCCTACCCTGATCTTGACCCTAAGTTTGGGCTGATCCATTGGGTATTGGGGATTATGGGGTTAACAGGCTTTACGAAAGACTAAATAGAGTTAAGAGGAGGAGCTTCTCAGAGAGTATATAAGGAGGAGCCCCAGGAAGGGAGCCCATTTCATACACGCACATCGAGCAGACAGGATCGCTCAAGCTGTATTTAAGTCCCATGAATTGACGCTAAATATGAGCTGTATGTGTCCCGCTGGCCTGATGAAGACCAAGTCGGTCGAAACGTTGCCAGAAAAGCCGGACACCAATTTTTATTTTTCGTAAGGCACAGTTTTGCCTACTATATATATACTTACCTCAATTTTAACGCACTTTGCTCCGTCCTGGGACCGAAGTGATGGGACTGGGTGGGTGGAGAGTGCCATTTCCGTCTCCTCCGGGAGATGGGCTCAGTTCCCCTAACCTAACCCGGCCAGGTCCTCCACCCAGAATCCCTGTCACTTCGGTCCCCAATCCACAGACCTGACCCTCATTTTGGGCCCTAACCCTAACCACATTCCCTACCCTGATCTTGACCCTAAGTTTGGGCTGATCCATTGGGTATTGGGGATTATGGGGTTAACAGGCTTTACGAAAGACTAAATAGAGTTAAGAGGAGGAGCTTCTCAGAGAGTATATAAGGAGGAGCCCCAGGAAGGGAGCCCATTTCATACACGCACATCGAGCAGACAGGATCGCTCAAGCTGTATTTAAGTCCCATGAATTGACGCTAAATATGAGCTGTATGTGTCCCGCTGGCCTGATGAAGACCAAGTCGGTCGAAACGTTGCCAGAAAAGCCGGACACCAATTTTTATTTTTCGTAAGGCACAGTTTTGCCTACTATATATATACTTACCTCAATTTTAACGCACTTTGCTCCGTCCTGGGACCGAAGTGATGGGACTGGGTGGGTGGAGAGTGCCATTTCCGTCTCCTCCGGGAGATGGGCTCAGTTCCCCTAACCTAACCCGGCCAGGTCCTCCACCCAGAATCCCTGTCACTTCGGTCCCCAATCCACAGACCTGACCCTCATTTTGGGCCCTAACCCTAACCACATTCCCTACCCTGATCTTGACCCTAAGTTTGGGCTGATCCATTGGGTATTGGGGATTATGGGGTTAACAGGCTTTACGAAAGACTAAATAGAGTTAAGAGGAGGAGCTTCTCAGAGAGTATATAAGGAGGAGCCCCAGGAAGGGAGCCCATTTCATACACGCACATCGAGCAGACAGGATCGCTCAAGCTGTATTTAAGTCCCATGAATTGACGCTAAATATGAGCTGTATGTGTCCCGCTGGCCTGATGAAGACCAAGTCGGTCGAAACGTTGCCAGAAAAGCCGGACACCAATTTTTATTTTTCGTAAGGCACAGTTTTGCCTACTATATATATACTTACCTCAATTTTAACGCACTTTGCTCCGTCCTGGGACCGAAGTGATGGGACTGGGTGGGTGGAGAGTGCCATTTCCGTCTCCTCCGGGAGATGGGCTCAGTTCCCCTAACCTAACCCGGCCAGGTCCTCCACCCAGAATCCCTGTCACTTCGGTCCCCAATCCACAGACCTGACCCTCATTTTGGGCCCTAACCCTAACCACATTCCCTACCCTGATCTTGACCCTAAGTTTGGGCTGATCCATTGGGTATTGGGGATTATGGGGTTAACAGGCTTTACGAAAGACTAAATAGAGTTAAGAGGAGGAGCTTCTCAGAGAGTATATAAGGAGGAGCCCCAGGAAGGGAGCCCATTTCATACACGCACATCGAGCAGACAGGATCGCTCAAGCTGTATTTAAGTCCCATGAATTGACGCTAAATATGAGCTGTATGTGTCCCGCTGGCCTGATGAAGACCAAGTCGGTCGAAACGTTGCCAGAAAAGCCGGACACCAATTTTTATTTTTCGTAAGGCACAGTTTTGCCTACTATATATATACTTACCTCAATTTTAACGCACTTTGCTCCGTCCTGGGACCGAAGTGATGGGACTGGGTGGGTGGAGAGTGCCATTTCCGTCTCCTCCGGGAGATGGGCTCAGTTCCCCTAACCTAACCCGGCCAGGTCCTCCACCCAGAATCCCTGTCACTTCGGTCCCCAATCCACAGACCTGACCCTCATTTTGGGCCCTAACCCTAACCACATTCCCTACCCTGATCTTGACCCTAAGTTTGGGCTGATCCATTGGGTATTGGGGATTATGGGGTTAACAGGCTTTACGAAAGACTAAATAGAGTTAAGAGGAGGAGCTTCTCAGAGAGTATATAAGGAGGAGCCCCAGGAAGGGAGCCCATTTCATACACGCACATCGAGCAGACAGGATCGCTCAAGCTGTATTTAAGTCCCATGAATTGACGCTAAATATGAGCTGTATGTGTCCCGCTGGCCTGATGAAGACCAAGTCGGTCGAAACGTTGCCAGAAAAGCCGGACACCAATTTTTATTTTTCGTAAGGCACAGTTTTGCCTACTATATATATACTTACCTCAATTTTAACGCACTTTGCTCCGTCCTGGGACCGAAGTGATGGGACTGGGTGGGTGGAGAGTGCCATTTCCGTCTCCTCCGGGAGATGGGCTCAGTTCCCCTAACCTAACCCGGCCAGGTCCTCCACCCAGAATCCCTGTCACTTCGGTCCCCAATCCACAGACCTGACCCTCATTTTGGGCCCTAACCCTAACCACATTCCCTACCCTGATCTTGACCCTAAGTTTGGGCTGATCCATTGGGTATTGGGGATTATGGGGTTAACAGGCTTTACGAAAGACTAAATAGAGTTAAGAGGAGGAGCTTCTCAGAGAGTATATAAGGAGGAGCCCCAGGAAGGGAGCCCATTTCATACACGCACATCGAGCAGACAGGATCGCTCAAGCTGTATTTAAGTCCCATGAATTGACGCTAAATATGAGCTGTATGTGTCCCGCTGGCCTGATGAAGACCAAGTCGGTCGAAACGTTGCCAGAAAAGCCGGACACCAATTTTTATTTTTCGTAAGGCACAGTTTTGCCTACTATATATATACTTACCTCAATTTTAACGCACTTTGCTCCGTCCTGGGACCGAAGTGATGGGACTGGGTGGGTGGAGAGTGCCATTTCCGTCTCCTCCGGGAGATGGGCTCAGTTCCCCTAACCTAACCCGGCCAGGTCCTCCACCCAGAATCCCTGTCACTTCGGTCCCCAATCCACAGACCTGACCCTCATTTTGGGCCCTAACCCTAACCACATTCCCTACCCTGATCTTGACCCTAAGTTTGGGCTGATCCATTGGGTATTGGGGATTATGGGGTTAACAGGCTTTACGAAAGACTAAATAGAGTTAAGAGGAGGAGCTTCTCAGAGAGTATATAAGGAGGAGCCCCAGGAAGGGAGCCCATTTCATACACGCACATCGAGCAGACAGGATCGCTCAAGCTGTATTTAAGTCCCATGAATTGACGCTAAATATGAGCTGTATGTGTCCCGCTGGCCTGATGAAGACCAAGTCGGTCGAAACGTTGCCAGAAAAGCCGGACACCAATTTTTATTTTTCGTAAGGCACAGTTTTGCCTACTATATATATACTTACCTCAATTTTAACGCACTTTGCTCCGTCCTGGGACCGAAGTGATGGGACTGGGTGGGTGGAGAGTGCCATTTCCGTCTCCTCCGGGAGATGGGCTCAGTTCCCCTAACCTAACCCGGCCAGGTCCTCCACCCAGAATCCCTGTCACTTCGGTCCCCAATCCACAGACCTGACCCTCATTTTGGGCCCTAACCCTAACCACATTCCCTACCCTGATCTTGACCCTAAGTTTGGGCTGATCCATTGGGTATTGGGGATTATGGGGTTAACAGGCTTTACGAAAGACTAAATAGAGTTAAGAGGAGGAGCTTCTCAGAGAGTATATAAGGAGGAGCCCCAGGAAGGGAGCCCATTTCATACACGCACATCGAGCAGACAGGATCGCTCAAGCTGTATTTAAGTCCCATGAATTGACGCTAAATATGAGCTGTATGTGTCCCGCTGGCCTGATGAAGACCAAGTCGGTCGAAACGTTGCCAGAAAAGCCGGACACCAATTTTTATTTTTCGTAAGGCACAGTTTTGCCTACTATATATATACTTACCTCAATTTTAACGCACTTTGCTCCGTCCTGGGACCGAAGTGATGGGACTGGGTGGGTGGAGAGTGCCATTTCCGTCTCCTCCGGGAGATGGGCTCAGTTCCCCTAACCTAACCCGGCCAGGTCCTCCACCCAGAATCCCTGTCACTTCGGTCCCCAATCCACAGACCTGACCCTCATTTTGGGCCCTAACCCTAACCACATTCCCTACCCTGATCTTGACCCTAAGTTTGGGCTGATCCATTGGGTATTGGGGATTATGGGGTTAACAGGCTTTACGAAAGACTAAATAGAGTTAAGAGGAGGAGCTTCTCAGAGAGTATATAAGGAGGAGCCCCAGGAAGGGAGCCCATTTCATACACGCACATCGAGCAGACAGGATCGCTCAAGCTGTATTTAAGTCCCATGAATTGACGCTAAATATGAGCTGTATGTGTCCCGCTGGCCTGATGAAGACCAAGTCGGTCGAAACGTTGCCAGAAAAGCCGGACACCAATTTTTATTTTTCGTAAGGCACAGTTTTGCCTACTATATATATACTTACCTCAATTTTAACGCACTTTGCTCCGTCCTGGGACCGAAGTGATGGGACTGGGTGGGTGGAGAGTGCCATTTCCGTCTCCTCCGGGAGATGGACTCAGTCCCTCTCACCTAACCCGGCCAGGTCCTCCACCCAGAGACCCCGTCACTTCGGTCCCCAATCCACAGACCTAACCCTCATTTTGGGCCCTAACCCTAACCACATTCCCTACCCTGATCTTGACCCTAAGTTTGGGCTGATCCATTGGGTATTGGGGATTATGGGGTTAACAGGCTTCATTTAAAACTAAGAAGAGTTAAGAGGAGGAGCCTTTTCAGAGAGTATAAAAGGAGGAGCCCCAGGAAGGGAGCCCATTTCATACACGCACATCGAGCAGACAGGATCGCTCAAGCTGTATTGTTACGTCCCATGAATTGACGCTAATTATGAGCTGTATGTGTCCCGCTGGCCTGATGAAGACCAAGATAGGTCGAAACGTTGCCAGAAAAGCCGGACACCAATTTTTATTTTTTCGTAAGGCACAGTTTTGCCTACTTATTTATACTTACCTCAATTTTAACACACTTTGCTCCGTCCTGGGACCAAAGTGATGGGACTGGGTGGGTGGAGAGTGCCATTTCCGTCTCCTCCGGGAGATGGACTCAGTCCCTCTCACCTAACCCGGCCAGGTCCTCCACCCAGAGACCCCGTCACTTCGGTCCCCAATCCACAGACCTAACCCTCATTTTGGGCCCTAACCCTAACCACATTCCCTACCCTGATCTTGACCCTAAATTTGGGCTGATCCATTGGGTATTGGGGATTATGGGGTTAACAGGCTTCATTTAAAACTAAGAAGAGTTAAGAGGAGGAGCCTTTTCAGAGAGTATAAAAGGAGGAGCCCCAGGAAGGGAGCCCATTTCATACACGCACATCGAGCAGACAGGATCGCTCAAGCTGTATTGTTACGTCCCATGAATTGACGCTAATTATGAGCTGTATGTGTCCCGCTGGCCTGATGAAGACCAAGATAGGTCGAAACGTTGCCAGAAAAGCCGGACACCAATTTTTATTTTTTCGTAAGGCACAGTTTTGCCTACTTATTTATACTTACCTCAATTTTAACACACTTTGCTCCGTCCTGGGACCAAAGTGATGGGACTGGGTGGGTGGAGAGTGCCATTTCCGTCTCCTCCGGGAGATGGACTCAGTCCCTCTCACCTAACCCGGCCAGGTCCTCCACCCAGAGACCCCGTCACTTCGGTCCCCAATCCACAGACCTAACCCTCATTTTGGGCCCTAACCCTAACCACATTCCCTACCCTGATCTTGACCCTAAATTTGGGCTGATCCATTGGGTATTGGGGATTATGGGGTTAACAGGCTTCATTTAAAACTAAGAAGAGTTAAGAGGAGGAGCCTTTTCAGAGAGTATAAAAGGAGGAGCCCCAGGAAGGGAGCCCATTTCATACACGCACATCGAGCAGACAGGATCGCTCAAGCTGTATTGTTACGTCCCATGAATTGACGCTAATTATGAGCTGTATGTGTCCCGCTGGCCTGATGAAGACCAAGATAGGTCGAAACGTTGCCAGAAAAGCCGGACACCAATTTTTATTTTTTCGTAAGGCACAGTTTTGCCTACTTATTTATACTTACCTCAATTTTAACACACTTTGCTCCGTCCTGGGACCAAAGTGATGGGACTGGGTGGGTGGAGAGTGCCATTTCCGTCTCCTCCGGGAGATGGACTCAGTCCCTCTCACCTAACCCGGCCAGGTCCTCCACCCAGAGACCCCGTCACTTCGGTCCCCAATCCACAGACCTAACCCTCATTTTGGGCCCTAACCCTAACCACATTCCCTACCCTGATCTTGACCCTAAATTTGGGCTGATCCATTGGGTATTGGGGATTATGGGGTTAACAGGCTTCATTTAAAACTAAGAAGAGTTAAGAGGAGGAGCCTTTTCAGAGAGTATAAAAGGAGGAGCCCCAGGAAGGGAGCCCATTTCATACACGCACATCGAGCAGACAGGATCGCTCAAGCTGTATTGTTACGTCCCATGAATTGACGCTAATTATGAGCTGTATGTGTCCCGCTGGCCTGATGAAGACCAAGATAGGTCGAAACGTTGCCAGAAAAGCCGGACACCAATTTTTATTTTTCGTAAGGCACAGTTTTGCCTACTTATTTATACTTACCTCAATTTTAACACACTTTGCTCCGTCCTGGGACCAAAGTGATGGGACTGGGTGGGTGGAGAGTGCCATTTCCGTCTCCTCCGGGAGATGGACTCAGTCCCTCTCACCTAACCCGGCCAGGTCCTCCACCCAGAGACCCCGTCACTTCGGTCCCCAATCCACAGACCTAACCCTCATTTTGGGCCCTAACCCTAACCACATTCCCTACCCTGATCTTGACCCTAAATTTGGGCTGATCCATTGGGTATTGGGGATTATGGGGTTAACAGGCTTCATTTAAAACTAAGAAGAGTTAAGAGGAGGAGCCTTTTCAGAGAGTATAAAAGGAGGAGCCCCAGGAAGGGAGCCCATTTCATACACGCACATCGAGCAGACAGGATCGCTCAAGCTGTATTGTTACGTCCCATGAATTGACGCTAATTATGAGCTGTATGTGTCCCGCTGGCCTGATGAAGACCAAGATAGGTCGAAACGTTGCCAGAAAAGCCGGACACCAATTTTTATTTTTTCGTAAGGCACAGTTTTGCCTACTTATTTATACTTACCTCAATTTTAACACACTTTGCTCCGTCCTGGGACCAAAGTGATGGGACTGGGTGGGTGGAGAGTGCCATTTCCGTCTCCTCCGGGAGATGGACTCAGTCCCTCTCACCTAGCCCTAACCCCTAACCCTAACCCTAACCCTAACCCTAACCCTAACCCTAACCCTAACCCCTAACCCTAACCCCTAACCCTAACCCTAACCCTAACCCTAATTCAAAAAACAAGTAGAGTTGAGAGGAGGAGCCTTATTGAGAGTATAAAAGGAGGAGCCCCAGTTAGGGAGCCCATTTCACACACGCACATCGAGCTGACAGGATCGCTCAAGCTGTACCTGAGTCCTATGAATTGACTCTAATTATATGATTTTTATGTGTCCCGCTGGCCTGATGAAGACCAAGTAGGTCGAAACGTTGCCAAAGAGAGCCGGACACCATCTTTTGAAAAAGATCTTTTTATTCACAGTGATGAATTTTCGTAAGGCACAGTCTTGCCTATTTTTCATATGGTACATTTATTCCTTTATACTTACCTCAATTTCAATGCACTTTGCTCCGTCCTGGGATCGAGGTGATGGGACTGGGTGGGTGGAGAGTGCCTTCTCCGTCTCCTCCGGGAGACGGGCTCTAATTTACTTACCTAACCCGGCCAGGTCCTCCACCCAGTATCCCTGTCACTTCGGTCCCCGATCCACATTTTCGGAACCTACCCCTAGCCCTGATTCTGGGCCCTAACCCTAACCATGATCCCAACCCTATCTGACCCTAAGTATGGGCTGTTTTAATGGACTTGAGGATCATGGGGTTAATTCAAAAAAACAAGTAGAGTTGAGAGGAGGAGCCTTATTGAGAGTATAAAAGGAGGAGCCCCAGTTAGGGAGCCCATTTCACACACGCACATCGAGCTGACAGGATCGCTCAAGCTGTACCTGAGTCCTATGAATTGACTCTAATTATATGATTTTTATGTGTCCCGCTGGCCTGATGAAGACCAAGTAGGTCGAAACGTTGCCAAAGAGAGCCGGACACCATCTTTTGAAAAAGATCTTTTTATTCACAGTGATGATTTTTCGTAAGGCACAGTCTTGCCTATTTTTCATATGGTACATTTATTCCTTTATACTTACCTCAATTTCAATGCACTTTGCTCCGTCCTGGGATCGAGGTGATGGGACTGGGTGGGTGGAGAGTGCCTTCTCCGTCTCCTCCGGGAGACGGGCTCTAATTTACTTACCTAACCCGGCCAGGTCCTCCACCCAGTATCCCTGTCACTTCGGTCCCCGATCCACATTTTCGGAACCTACCCCTAGCCCTGATTCTGGGCCCTAACCCTAACCATGATCCCAACCCTATCTGACCCTAAGTATGGGCTGTTTTAATGGACTTGAGGATCATGGGGTTAATTCAAAAAAACAAGTAGAGTTGAGAGGAGGAGCCTTATTGAGAGTATAAAAGGAGGAGCCCCAGTTAGGGAGCCCATTTCACACACGCACATCGAGCTGACAGGATCGCTCAAGCTGTACCTGAGTCCTATGAATTGACTCTAATTATATGATTTTTATGTGTCCCGCTGGCCTGATGAAGACCAAGTAGGTCGAAACGTTGCCAAAGAGAGCCGGACACCATCTTTTGAAAAAGATCTTTTTATTCACAGTGATGATTTTTCGTAAGGCACAGTCTTGCCTATTTTTCATATGGTACATTTATTCCTTTATACTTACCTCAATTTCAATGCACTTTGCTCCGTCCTGGGATCGAGGTGATGGGACTGGGTGGGTGGAGAGTGCCTTCTCCGTCTCCTCCGGGAGACGGGCTCTAATTTACTTACCTAACCCGGCCAGGTCCTCCACCCAGTATCCCTGTCACTTCGGTCCCCGATCCACATTTTCGGAACCTACCCCTAGCCCTGATTCTGGGCCCTAACCCTAACCATGATCCCAACCCTATCTGACCCTAAGTATGGGCTGTTTTAATGGACTTGAGGATCATGGGGTTAATTCAAAAAAACAAGTAGAGTTGAGAGGAGGAGCCTTATTGAGAGTATAAAAGGAGGAGCCCCAGTTAGGGAGCCCATTTCACACACGCACATCGAGCTGACAGGATCGCTCAAGCTGTACCTGAGTCCTATGAATTGACTCTAATTATATGATTTTTATGTGTCCCGCTGGCCTGATGAAGACCAAGTAGGTCGAAACGTTGCCAAAGAGAGCCGGACACCATCTTTTGAAAAAGATCTTTTTATTCACAGTGATGATTTTTCGTAAGGCACAGTCTTGCCTATTTTTCATATGGTACATTTATTCCTTTATACTTACCTCAATTTCAATGCACTTTGCTCCGTCCTGGGATCGAGGTGATGGGACTGGGTGGGTGGAGAGTGCCTTCTCCGTCTCCTCCGGGAGACGGGCTCTAATTTACTTACCTAACCCGGCCAGGTCCTCCACCCAGTATCCCTGTCACTTCGGTCCCCGATCCACATTTTCGGAACCTACCCCTAGCCCTGATTCTGGGCCCTAACCCTAACCATGATCCCAACCCTATCTGACCCTAAGTATGGGCTGTTTTAATGGACTTGAGGATCATGGGGTTAATTCAAAAAAACAAGTAGAGTTGAGAGGAGGAGCCTTATTGAGAGTATAAAAGGAGGAGCCCCAGTTAGGGAGCCCATTTCACACACGCACATCGAGCTGACAGGATCGCTCAAGCTGTACCTGAGTCCTATGAATTGACTCTAATTATATGATTTTTATGTGTCCCGCTGGCCTGATGAAGACCAAGTAGGTCGAAACGTTGCCAAAGAGAGCCGGACACCATCTTTTGAAAAAGATCTTTTTATTCACAGTGATGATTTTTCGTAAGGCACAGTCTTGCCTATTTTTCATATGGTACATTTATTCCTTTATACTTACCTCAATTTCAATGCACTTTGCTCCGTCCTGGGATCGAGGTGATGGGACTGGGTGGGTGGAGAGTGCCTTCTCCGTCTCCTCCGGGAGACGGGCTCTAATTTACTTACCTAACCCGGCCAGGTCCTCCACCCAGTATCCCTGTCACTTCGGTCCCCGATCCACATTTTCGGAACCTACCCCTAGCCCTGATTCTGGGCCCTAACCCTAACCATGATCCCAACCCTATCTGACCCTAAGTATGGGCTGTTTTAATGGACTTGAGGATCATGGGGTTAATTCAAAAAAACAAGTAGAGTTGAGAGGAGGAGCCTTATTGAGAGTATAAAAGGAGGAGCCCCAGTTAGGGAGCCCATTTCACACACGCACATCGAGCTGACAGGATCGCTCAAGCTGTACCTGAGTCCTATGAATTGACTCTAATTATATGATTTTTATGTGTCCCGCTGGCCTGATGAAGACCAAGTAGGTCGAAACGTTGCCAAAGAGAGCCGGACACCATCTTTTGAAAAAGATCTTTTTATTCACAGTGATGATTTTTCGTAAGGCACAGTCTTGCCTATTTTTCATATGGTACATTTATTCCTTTATACTTACCTCAATTTCAATGCACTTTGCTCCGTCCTGGGATCGAGGTGATGGGACTGGGTGGGTGGAGAGTGCCTTCTCCGTCTCCTCCGGGAGACGGGCTCTAATTTACTTACCTAACCCGGCCAGGTCCTCCACCCAGTATCCCTGTCACTTCGGTCCCCGATCCACATTTTCGGAACCTACCCCTAGCCCTGATTCTGGGCCCTAACCCTAACCATGATCCCAACCCTATCTGACCCTAAGTATGGGCTGTTTTAATGGACTTGAGGATCATGGGGTTAATTCAAAAAAACAAGTAGAGTTGAGAGGAGGAGCCTTATTGAGAGTATAAAAGGAGGAGCCCCAGTTAGGGAGCCCATTTCACACACGCACATCGAGCTGACAGGATCGCTCAAGCTGTACCTGAGTCCTATGAATTGACTCTAATTATATGATTTTTATGTGTCCCGCTGGCCTGATGAAGACCAAGTAGGTCGAAACGTTGCCAAAGAGAGCCGGACACCATCTTTTGAAAAAGATCTTTTTATTCACAGTGATGATTTTTCGTAAGGCACAGTCTTGCCTATTTTTCATATGGTACATTTATTCCTTTATACTTACCTCAATTTCAATGCACTTTGCTCCGTCCTGGGATCGAGGTGATGGGACTGGGTGGGTGGAGAGTGCCTTCTCCGTCTCCTCCGGGAGACGGGCTCTAATTTACTTACCTAACCCGGCCAGGTCCTCCACCCAGTATCCCTGTCACTTCGGTCCCCGATCCACATTTTCGGAACCTACCCCTAGCCCTGATTCTGGGCCCTAACCCTAACCATGATCCCAACCCTATCTGACCCTAAGTATGGGCTGTTTTAATGGACTTGAGGATCATGGGGTTAATTCAAAAAAACAAGTAGAGTTGAGAGGAGGAGCCTTATTGAGAGTATAAAAGGAGGAGCCCCAGTTAGGGAGCCCATTTCACACACGCACATCGAGCTGACAGGATCGCTCAAGCTGTACCTGAGTCCTATGAATTGACTCTAATTATATGATTTTTATGTGTCCCGCTGGCCTGATGAAGACCAAGTAGGTCGAAACGTTGCCAAAGAGAGCCGGACACCATCTTTTGAAAAAGATCTTTTTATTCACAGTGATGATTTTTCGTAAGGCACAGTCTTGCCTATTTTTCATATGGTACATTTATTCCTTTATACTTACCTCAATTTCAATGCACTTTGCTCCGTCCTGGGATCGAGGTGATGGGACTGGGTGGGTGGAGAGTGCCTTCTCCGTCTCCTCCGGGAGACGGGCTCTAATTTACTTACCTAACCCGGCCAGGTCCTCCACCCAGTATCCCTGTCACTTCGGTCCCCGATCCACATTTTCGGAACCTACCCCTAGCCCTGATTCTGGGCCCTAACCCTAACCATGATCCCAACCCTATCTGACCCTAAGTATGGGCTGTTTTAATGGACTTGAGGATCATGGGGTTAATTCAAAAAAACAAGTAGAGTTGAGAGGAGGAGCCTTATTGAGAGTATAAAAGGAGGAGCCCCAGTTAGGGAGCCCATTTCACACACGCACATCGAGCTGACAGGATCGCTCAAGCTGTACCTGAGTCCTATGAATTGACTCTAATTATATGATTTTTATGTGTCCCGCTGGCCTGATGAAGACCAAGTAGGTCGAAACGTTGCCAAAGAGAGCCGGACACCATCTTTTGAAAAAGATCTTTTTATTCACAGTGATGATTTTTCGTAAGGCACAGTCTTGCCTATTTTTCATATGGTACATTTATTCCTTTATACTTACCTCAATTTCAATGCACTTTGCTCCGTCCTGGGATCGAGGTGATGGGACTGGGTGGGTGGAGAGTGCCTTCTCCGTCTCCTCCGGGAGACGGGCTCTAATTTACTTACCTAACCCGGCCAGGTCCTCCACCCAGTATCCCTGTCACTTCGGTCCCCGATCCACATTTTCGGAACCTACCCCTAGCCCTGATTCTGGGCCCTAACCCTAACCATGATCCCAACCCTATCTGACCCTAAGTATGGGCTGTTTTAATGGACTTGAGGATCATGGGGTTAATTCAAAAAAACAAGTAGAGTTGAGAGGAGGAGCCTTATTGAGAGTATAAAAGGAGGAGCCCCAGTTAGGGAGCCCATTTCACACACGCACATCGAGCTGACAGGATCGCTCAAGCTGTACCTGAGTCCTATGAATTGACTCTAATTATATGATTTTTATGTGTCCCGCTGGCCTGATGAAGACCAAGTAGGTCGAAACGTTGCCAAAGAGAGCCGGACACCATCTTTTGAAAAAGATCTTTTTATTCACAGTGATGATTTTTCGTAAGGCACAGTCTTGCCTATTTTTCATATGGTACATTTATTCCTTTATACTTACCTCAATTTCAATGCACTTTGCTCCGTCCTGGGATCGAGGTGATGGGACTGGGTGGGTGGAGAGTGCCTTCTCCGTCTCCTCCGGGAGACGGGCTCTAATTTACTTACCTAACCCGGCCAGGTCCTCCACCCAGTATCCCTGTCACTTCGGTCCCCGATCCACATTTTCGGAACCTACCCCTAGCCCTGATTCTGGGCCCTAACCCTAACCATGATCCCAACCCTATCTGACCCTAAGTATGGGCTGTTTTAATGGACTTGAGGATCATGGGGTTAATTCAAAAAAACAAGTAGAGTTGAGAGGAGGAGCCTTATTGAGAGTATAAAAGGAGGAGCCCCAGTTAGGGAGCCCATTTCACACACGCACATCGAGCTGACAGGATCGCTCAAGCTGTACCTGAGTCCTATGAATTGACTCTAATTATATGATTTTTATGTGTCCCGCTGGCCTGATGAAGACCAAGTAGGTCGAAACGTTGCCAAAGAGAGCCGGACACCATCTTTTGAAAAAGATCTTTTTATTCACAGTGATGATTTTTCGTAAGGCACAGTCTTGCCTATTTTTCATATGGTACATTTATTCCTTTATACTTACCTCAATTTCAATGCACTTTGCTCCGTCCTGGGATCGAGGTGATGGGACTGGGTGGGTGGAGAGTGCCTTCTCCGTCTCCTCCGGGAGACGGGCTCTAATTTACTTACCTAACCCGGCCAGGTCCTCCACCCAGTATCCCTGTCACTTCGGTCCCCGATCCACATTTTCGGAACCTACCCCTAGCCCTGATTCTGGGCCCTAACCCTAACCATGATCCCAACCCTATCTGACCCTAAGTATGGGCTGTTTTAATGGACTTGAGGATCATGGGGTTAATTCAAAAAAACAAGTAGAGTTGAGAGGAGGAGCCTTATTGAGAGTATAAAAGGAGGAGCCCCAGTTAGGGAGCCCATTTCACACACGCACATCGAGCTGACAGGATCGCTCAAGCTGTACCTGAGTCCTATGAATTGACTCTAATTATATGATTTTTATGTGTCCCGCTGGCCTGATGAAGACCAAGTAGGTCGAAACGTTGCCAAAGAGAGCCGGACACCATCTTTTGAAAAAGATCTTTTTATTCACAGTGATGATTTTTCGTAAGGCACAGTCTTGCCTATTTTTCATATGGTACATTTATTCCTTTATACTTACCTCAATTTCAATGCACTTTGCTCCGTCCTGGGATCGAGGTGATGGGACTGGGTGGGTGGAGAGTGCCTTCTCCGTCTCCTCCGGGAGACGGGCTCTAATTTACTTACCTAACCCGGCCAGGTCCTCCACCCAGTATCCCTGTCACTTCGGTCCCCGATCCACATTTTCGGAACCTACCCCTAGCCCTGATTCTGGGCCCTAACCCTAACCATGATCCCAACCCTATCTGACCCTAAGTATGGGCTGTTTTAATGGACTTGAGGATCATGGGGTTAATTCAAAAAAACAAGTAGAGTTGAGAGGAGGAGCCTTATTGAGAGTATAAAAGGAGGAGCCCCAGTTAGGGAGCCCATTTCACACACGCACATCGAGCTGACAGGATCGCTCAAGCTGTACCTGAGTCCTATGAATTGACTCTAATTATATGATTTTTATGTGTCCCGCTGGCCTGATGAAGACCAAGTAGGTCGAAACGTTGCCAAAGAGAGCCGGACACCATCTTTTGAAAAAGATCTTTTTATTCACAGTGATGATTTTTCGTAAGGCACAGTCTTGCCTATTTTTCATATGGTACATTTATTCCTTTATACTTACCTCAATTTCAATGCACTTTGCTCCGTCCTGGGATCGAGGTGATGGGACTGGGTGGGTGGAGAGTGCCTTCTCCGTCTCCTCCGGGAGACGGGCTCTAATTTACTTACCTAACCCGGCCAGGTCCTCCACCCAGTATCCCTGTCACTTCGGTCCCCGATCCACATTTTCGGAACCTACCCCTAGCCCTGATTCTGGGCCCTAACCCTAACCATGATCCCAACCCTATCTGACCCTAAGTATGGGCTGTTTTAATGGACTTGAGGATCATGGGGTTAATTCAAAAAAACAAGTAGAGTTGAGAGGAGGAGCCTTATTGAGAGTATAAAAGGAGGAGCCCCAGTTAGGGAGCCCATTTCACACACGCACATCGAGCTGACAGGATCGCTCAAGCTGTACCTGAGTCCTATGAATTGACTCTAATTATATGATTTTTATGTGTCCCGCTGGCCTGATGAAGACCAAGTAGGTCGAAACGTTGCCAAAGAGAGCCGGACACCATCTTTTGAAAAAGATCTTTTTATTCACAGTGATGATTTTTCGTAAGGCACAGTCTTGCCTATTTTTCATATGGTACATTTATTCCTTTATACTTACCTCAATTTCAATGCACTTTGCTCCGTCCTGGGATCGAGGTGATGGGACTGGGTGGGTGGAGAGTGCCTTCTCCGTCTCCTCCGGGAGACGGGCTCTAATTTACTTACCTAACCCGGCCAGGTCCTCCACCCAGTATCCCTGTCACTTCGGTCCCCGATCCACATTTTCGGAACCTACCCCTAGCCCTGATTCTGGGCCCTAACCCTAACCATGATCCCAACCCTATCTGACCCTAAGTATGGGCTGTTTTAATGGACTTGAGGATCATGGGGTTAATTCAAAAAAACAAGTAGAGTTGAGAGGAGGAGCCTTATTGAGAGTATAAAAGGAGGAGCCCCAGTTAGGGAGCCCATTTCACACACGCACATCGAGCTGACAGGATCGCTCAAGCTGTACCTGAGTCCTATGAATTGACTCTAATTATATGATTTTTATGTGTCCCGCTGGCCTGATGAAGACCAAGTAGGTCGAAACGTTGCCAAAGAGAGCCGGACACCATCTTTTGAAAAAGATCTTTTTATTCACAGTGATGATTTTTCGTAAGGCACAGTCTTGCCTATTTTTCATATGGTACATTTATTCCTTTATACTTACCTCAATTTCAATGCACTTTGCTCCGTCCTGGGATCGAGGTGATGGGACTGGGTGGGTGGAGAGTGCCTTCTCCGTCTCCTCCGGGAGACGGGCTCTAATTTACTTACCTAACCCGGCCAGGTCCTCCACCCAGTATCCCTGTCACTTCGGTCCCCGATCCACATTTTCGGAACCTACCCCTAGCCCTGATTCTGGGCCCTAACCCTAACCATGATCCCAACCCTATCTGACCCTAAGTATGGGCTGTTTTAATGGACTTGAGGATCATGGGGTTAATTCAAAAAAACAAGTAGAGTTGAGAGGAGGAGCCTTATTGAGAGTATAAAAGGAGGAGCCCCAGTTAGGGAGCCCATTTCACACACGCACATCGAGCTGACAGGATCGCTCAAGCTGTACCTGAGTCCTATGAATTGACTCTAATTATATGATTTTTATGTGTCCCGCTGGCCTGATGAAGACCAAGTAGGTCGAAACGTTGCCAAAGAGAGCCGGACACCATCTTTTGAAAAAGATCTTTTTATTCACAGTGATGATTTTTCGTAAGGCACAGTCTTGCCTATTTTTCATATGGTACATTTATTCCTTTATACTTACCTCAATTTCAATGCACTTTGCTCCGTCCTGGGATCGAGGTGATGGGACTGGGTGGGTGGAGAGTGCCTTCTCCGTCTCCTCCGGGAGACGGGCTCTAATTTACTTACCTAACCCGGCCAGGTCCTCCACCCAGTATCCCTGTCACTTCGGTCCCCGATCCACATTTTCGGAACCTACCCCTAGCCCTGATTCTGGGCCCTAACCCTAACCATGATCCCAACCCTATCTGACCCTAAGTATGGGCTGTTTTAATGGACTTGAGGATCATGGGGTTAATTCAAAAAAAACAAGTAGAGTTGAGAGGAGGAGCCTTATTGAGAGTATAAAAGGAGGAGCCCCAGTTAGGGAGCCCATTTCACACACGCACATCGAGCTGACAGGATCGCTCAAGCTGTACCTGAGTCCTATGAATTGACTCTAATTATATGATTTTTATGTGTCCCGCTGGCCTGATGAAGACCAAGTAGGTCGAAACGTTGCCAAAGAGAGCCGGACACCATCTTTTGAAAAAGATCTTTTTATTCACAGTGATGATTTTTCGTAAGGCACAGTCTTGCCTATTTTTCATATGGTACATTTATTCCTTTATACTTACCTCAATTTCAATGCACTTTGCTCCGTCCTGGGATCGAGGTGATGGGACTGGGTGGGTGGAGAGTGCCTTCTCCGTCTCCTCCGGGAGACGGGCTCTAATTTACTTACCTAACCCGGCCAGGTCCTCCACCCAGTATCCCTGTCACTTCGGTCCCCGATCCACATTTTCGGAACCTACCCCTAGCCCTGATTCTGGGCCCTAACCCTAACCATGATCCCAACCCTATCTGACCCTAAGTATGGGCTGTTTTAATGGACTTGAGGATCATGGGGTTAATTCAAAAAAAACAAGTAGAGTTGAGAGGAGGAGCCTTATTGAGAGTATAAAAGGAGGAGCCCCAGTTAGGGAGCCCATTTCACACACGCACATCGAGCTGACAGGATCGCTCAAGCTGTACCTGAGTCCTATGAATTGACTCTAATTATATGATTTTTATGTGTCCCGCTGGCCTGATGAAGACCAAGTAGGTCGAAACGTTGCCAAAGAGAGCCGGACACCATCTTTTGAAAAAGATCTTTTTATTCACAGTGATGATTTTTCGTAAGGCACAGTCTTGCCTATTTTTCATATGGTACATTTATTCCTTTATACTTACCTCAATTTCAATGCACTTTGCTCCGTCCTGGGATCGAGGTGATGGGACTGGGTGGGTGGAGAGTGCCTTCTCCGTCTCCTCCGGGAGACGGGCTCTAATTTACTTACCTAACCCGGCCAGGTCCTCCACCCAGTATCCCTGTCACTTCGGTCCCCGATCCACATTTTCGGAACCTACCCCTAGCCCTGATTCTGGGCCCTAACCCTAACCATGATCCCAACCCTATCTGACCCTAAGTATGGGCTGTTTTAATGGACTTGAGGATCATGGGGTTAATTCAAAAAAAACAAGTAGAGTTGAGAGGAGGAGCCTTATTGAGAGTATAAAAGGAGGAGCCCCAGTTAGGGAGCCCATTTCACACACGCACATCGAGCTGACAGGATCGCTCAAGCTGTACCTGAGTCCTATGAATTGACTCTAATTATATGATTTTTATGTGTCCCGCTGGCCTGATGAAGACCAAGTAGGTCGAAACGTTGCCAAAGAGAGCCGGACACCATCTTTTGAAAAAGATCTTTTTATTCACAGTGATGATTTTTCGTAAGGCACAGTCTTGCCTATTTTTCATATGGTACATTTATTCCTTTATACTTACCTCAATTTCAATGCACTTTGCTCCGTCCTGGGATCGAGGTGATGGGACTGGGTGGGTGGAGAGTGCCTTCTCCGTCTCCTCCGGGAGACGGGCTCTAATTTACTTACCTAACCCGGCCAGGTCCTCCACCCAGTATCCCTGTCACTTCGGTCCCCGATCCACATTTTCGGAACCTACCCCTAGCCCTGATTCTGGGCCCTAACCCTAACCATGATCCCAACCCTATCTGACCCTAAGTATGGGCTGTTTTAATGGACTTGAGGATCATGGGGTTAATTCAAAAAAACAAGTAGAGTTGAGAGGAGGAGCCTTATTGAGAGTATAAAAGGAGGAGCCCCAGTTAGGGAGCCCATTTCACACACGCACATCGAGCTGACAGGATCGCTCAAGCTGTACCTGAGTCCTATGAATTGACTCTAATTATATGATTTTTATGTGTCCCGCTGGCCTGATGAAGACCAAGTAGGTCGAAACGTTGCCAAAGAGAGCCGGACACCATCTTTTGAAAAAGATCTTTTTATTCACAGTGATGATTTTTCGTAAGGCACAGTCTTGCCTATTTTTCATATGGTACATTTATTCCTTTATACTTACCTCAATTTCAATGCACTTTGCTCCGTCCTGGGATCGAGGTGATGGGACTGGGTGGGTGGAGAGTGCCTTCTCCGTCTCCTCCGGGAGACGGGCTCTAATTTACTTACCTAACCCGGCCAGGTCCTCCACCCAGTATCCCTGTCACTTCGGTCCCCGATCCACATTTTCGGAACCTACCCCTAGCCCTGATTCTGGGCCCTAACCCTAACCATGATCCCAACCCTATCTGACCCTAAGTATGGGCTGTTTTAATGGACTTGAGGATCATGGGGTTAATTCAAAAAAAACAAGTAGAGTTGAGAGGAGGAGCCTTATTGAGAGTATAAAAGGAGGAGCCCCAGTTAGGGAGCCCATTTCACACACGCACATCGAGCTGACAGGATCGCTCAAGCTGTACCTGAGTCCTATGAATTGACTCTAATTATATGATTTTTATGTGTCCCGCTGGCCTGATGAAGACCAAGTAGGTCGAAACGTTGCCAAAGAGAGCCGGACACCATCTTTTGAAAAAGATCTTTTTATTCACAGTGATGATTTTTCGTAAGGCACAGTCTTGCCTATTTTTCATATGGTACATTTATTCCTTTATACTTACCTCAATTTCAATGCACTTTGCTCCGTCCTGGGATCGAGGTGATGGGACTGGGTGGGTGGAGAGTGCCTTCTCCGTCTCCTCCGGGAGACGGGCTCTAATTTACTTACCTAACCCCTAACCCTAACCGACACGTTACCGCCTCTGTAAATACAAATCTGGAATCCCAAACCCCTTCCTAACCTCAACCTAACCCTTACCCTGATCTCAGGCCCTAACCCTAACCATAATCTTTACCCTCATCCTAGTCATAATCCCAACCCTAACCCTAACCTTGGTTTATTATCCTAACCCTAACCCTGATCCCAGGCCCTAACCTTAACCCTAATCTTTACCCTTATCCTAACCCTAATCTTGTTCTAATACCCTAAACCTAACCTCATCCTATGCCCTTAATTTACCTCATCCCAAGCCCTAAACACTTTATAATTAAAAACAAGCTATTGGGATTTATA